>NC_079169.1:87342654-87642654 GCF_947568905.1 Ostrea edulis
TTTCCACACCTAACGTCTCCGGCTTTAAGTTCTCCAGTAAGTTTTATGTGTTTATTCTATATGTTTGGTCTTTACCATGAGGATCGTTAGATACATTTTATCTTCTCAAAGGACTCGATGCACCTGTTTTATGTGTATTTAACGTAATAGAAGTGAAATTTGAATACGATGGGTGCAAGTGTTTTTGAACTGAATGTTGTAAAAGTACTCCATCATCATAAAAGTTATGGTTGATTATTTGCGCTAAGATCACGAGGAAACTATATACATGTGCAATGTATATTGAATACAGTATTTGGGGAAATTATTAGCGTATTGAAAGCATGCTTCTTTGGAATGCTTTCAAAAGGCCATATAAAATGTACGATAAACACACAAACGTTTAGTGGAAGAAATGAGCATTCGATAGAGTTGTGTAAATAAAATCTTGATTTTGGTACTCGTTCCATGATAGTGTGTTTGAATGTTTTAAAATGAAAATGTCGATTCTTTGACTGCAAAGTCTACTCCGTGTTTTGTAATAAAATTAATTTGAAGGCTAAATGCGCATTAATGGGGAGACATTATCGTGATTTTAAAAGACAGAATACGAGTTTTATTCACGAGATGAAACTCGTATTTTTATGTCAGTATCCCTATTTTTGCTAGAATTTCTATATGAGGTAAAATACTGCTATCCTAATGATAAAGGCATCTGTTTCTTTTATGTCAGCATCCCTATTTTAGCTAGAATTTTTATGCGAGGTAAAATACTGCTATTGTAATGATAAAGCCATCTGTTTCTTTGAAACATACACTTAAATCAAATCCAAACGATATACGCGTATGTTACAAAGTAAAAAAAGATGTAGAAATGAACAAACTTAAAATGAATATACATGTACAATCACAAAACATGGTCGAGACCTTGGACGTTACAATGGTTTTGATGTTAGTTATCTTTGATTACGTCCATATTAAGGAGTTCAATAGTACCGAGTCTTCCACTAACATCGCTTTATTTGCTTAATCTCGTTTGTTACGTGACTTTATTGGTTGGTTGTTTAACGTCCCGTCAAGACATTTTCACTCATATTGAGATGTTGCCAGTTATAGGTGAAGTACCAAAAGTTTAGACTTATCCTTAGCGTTTACAGCCGAAGCAGTGAGGTTCTTTGACGTGCCAAGGCCTTCTATCTATGTTTACAGCTTGGGTTATAAGCAGCTATGGCACGAGCAGGGTTCGAACTCATCACCTTCTGGTTACGAAGCGAACGCCTAGTGAATGTAGGTATTAAGATGGATCTCTGTTGCTGAATAAAACTAATGAAAAGTGAAGATAACGAACAATGATCAATCTCATAATTTCCATAAATAATACAAAATTAAAAGAAAGGCAAATACGGACCCATGGACACACCCAAAGGTGGAATCGGGTGTTTAGGAGGAGTAAGCATTCCATGTTAACCGGCCACACCCTCAATATTAGAACGTGGGAATCAATTATTAGAGAAAATACAAAAAGAGAGAATGGTTACATGTAGAACACTCAGGGCAGAGATGAAGAGACCGGGATTGACGTGGGAATCAAGGGAGGGGGTAGGGTAGTCGATGACCTAAATATGATTTGCTCGGAGTGACGAACCTGCATATAACAACACTGGGTTTGAACAGTATATTGTAATATCCGAAGGGTTGTTGACAATCAAAAGAAAACCAAATAACTTTTAATAATACCTTGTTTCGTAATATGTCTAGCCGGTTCAATTATTCTAAATTAACACATAAGGAAATATCAGCATGAAGGAGTCTTGTGTGTAAGAAGTGTATCTCGTCATTACTGGCCGATATAAGTTTGTCAGTTATTCATTTACTTGAGAAATGACACTTGTATACATGCATCTTTTCTGTATCATTTATCTGCTGTATCAAAAAATAATGAGTTTGGACCTCTTCACAGCTTTGGTTCCGGATTGGTCGCAATATGGTCGAACAATCACACAATTTACGGGGTTTCTGGATTTTATCCTAATTGTACCATAGTTTTGATAAGCGACTCGCGGTCATTCTCACGAACATATATGTGGTATGGATTTGAAAACCTCGCTGTAAAATGTAATCAAAATATATCTTTTGACTTGTATGTATCTAGTTTTAACTTTGCTTTTTTGGATATGTGCATAAAAAACTTCATGGTATAAATCTATGTAACGGAATTGCATTTGACATTTTACACAGGCACACAAAATCAACAGCTTGACATGACGCAGGAATCGTCTTTTTATTTTTCACCGAAAACGTCACTTTTGTCTTTGATTTTTCTTTTTTTTTCTTTTTCAGATCTATATAAATCGAAATCCCTCCGTGTTTGCGGAAAGGGAAATAGTACAGTGAATACATATCGTCAAAAGTTAAAAACAAAGCTGGAAGAGATGTTACTGGAATGGATTAATATAATTTCATGCTAACCGGTCCTTAGACAATAATCTCTTAAAAACAAACAGAAACACTGTATAAATTCTTATGGGCTTAAAAACGCAATAGTGGATAATTTTGAGTGGTATTTATGAATTCAATATATAAACAAATATTTGTGGTATATCATCTTTCGATAGAGGAAAGTTTGTTATCCATTAATTTAAAACGTCAATGTTATTCCCTGAGAGGCTATATGTGAAAATGAAGTCAAGAGGGGTGTGTCCGAAATGTGGTTTTTGGTCACTGATACCGTTTATGCCCACCATTACGTGGGTGACGTATCACTGATTGACAGACACTCCGATTGGTCCTTTGAGGGAATGTTCTGCCACTCTTCCAACTACGCCCCTCCGAGTACTTAAGGATTCTGAGACTATCGGCAGCACACACGTCTACCTAGCTTTACAAACGTTTAATCGGGTCATAGTGTGTCAATTCAGAACGCTGACGTGACGTGACATTGTCACAGACGGTCGAACAGGTCTTGAGTGACCATTCATTGATCTTATCTGATGATACAGTCGCAACAACCGGCTTATTCTACAGCGACAAGCATTCCAACATGCAAGGTGAAGATAACGAACAGTGATCAATCTCATAACTCCTACAAGCAATACAAAATATATAGTTGGGCAAACACGGACCCCTGGACACACCAGAGGTGGGATGAGGTGCCTAGGAGGAGTAAGCATCCCCTGTTGACCGGTCACACCCGCCGTGAGCCCCATATCCTGATCAGGTAAACGGAGTTATCCGCAGTCAAATCAGTGCCAAGAACGGCTTAACAATCAGTATGAAACACGTCAGACAGCATTTGACCCAATGCGAGGTTGTATTGACGAACTAGATCTTACTAACACCTCCTACTCTTCTTACTAACGCATGCTTGCAGCATACCAACGGACTGGTTTCCGATTCCTTATTTTAAATGCGGCAATTTTATCTTCTCTACTGTTGATTGTGCTACTCGTGACACAATGCGATCGAAAAAACTGGATATTAAACTACTAGAATGTTTTGAGTAATATGTATTTACGACCTGTTTAACTTGTAGTGTTTGTAAACGTTTTACTGACACATTAGAAAAAGTATTCTGCCATCTGACGTGTTTCATACTAATTGTTAGACCGTTCTTTACACTCTGATTATGATTAAGGATTACTCCGTTTATCTGATCAAGATATAGGGCTCACGGCGGATGTGACCGATCGACAGGGGATGCTTACTCCTCCTAGGCACCCGATCCCACCTCTGGTATACCCAGGGGTCCGTGTTAGCCCAACTCTCTATTTTGCATTTCTTATAGGAGTTAAGAGATTGATTAATGTTCGTTATATTCACCTTTCATCCAACACAAAACGAGTTTGTTCTTAGATAAACATAACTGCCCCAAGGGAAGAGGTAATCAATCTAAAGCACCGACAAATTTACTATATTTGGATACCCACTCCCATCCCTGCTTGAGGCTGAACTCACAACTTGCGGAACCAAATCCCCTATCAGTGTATGACCAGCGCGCTAGATCGCTCGACCATCTAGGCGGGTTCAACAATCATGTATATGTGGTCAGATTTGTTTGTTTATTTAGGGTTTTAAACCGAAGTGGCGATCTTTCAGCCATCTATCGGCTTTGAAGTTAAAGACACTTGCTATACACACACAAACTTTTCTACCTCCTTCTAAAGAGTTACAATTCGTACAGTTTTTGACGTAATTCGGACATGTTTGAACGTATTCTTACTATAGAATAGTTATTGTTACTGATTTACCAACATGATACACGTAGAGGAAGTTCTAAGCATTGTGTAACAATGCGTTCAAGCGATTACAGAAAATCATATACCTAGTAAACACCAATAATTACATCAACTCGACTTTTAGTTCGTAATGTTGCTATGTTTACATGTTTTGCCCGTTTATTCACATTTTGTACCGAAATATTTGAAAACGGATAAGTCCGATTTGTTTGTATCAAATATCTTGAAAAAAAAATCAGTGCCCGATTTTAAAAAGTTTTTGTCAGTCGTCGTTGCGACACGTAATTCGCCTACTCTTTTATCGAACACTACAACGACAGTCTTGTGCGGTTCACTCTGACACAGGGCGTCATTTTACGTCCCATTATATGGACCATGAACATACAGCCATGTAAGGATATAAAACATTAAAACCTTATCGGAAAAGTCCGTGTCTTGCAAAACATTTTAAAATAGTATACATGTAGATGTTCACCTTTATAAAAGTTCTTTAACTGATTTAATTATTTTGGAAAGTTTGGTTTGGGTTAGTACCGGGTCGGTACAATCAGAGACATATGTTATATATGTCTCTGGTACAAGCCAGCAAAATGTCTCGGCTGAGCAAATACAAATGTGTTCACCTAGAATGGCCGATGCGAATTCTACATTTTGTCAATTCAAAATTGGATTGTTTTTATTTCCATATCTTCCTATCCCCTGTATAATGTTTTTCAGAGGTCTCATTCAGTCTACAGCAGCGTACTTATTTATTGTAAGTCTACTTGTAGATCTGAAAATCGAATTTGAAAATTTAGCAGTTTTGAAGCTGATCTGAAGTACCGCTTTTCCTGTGGTTATTTAATGGTTCGGATGAATTTTTCTCATTTCTTGGGGAAAAAATGGATGGAACGTAAAATAATTTGAAAAAAATATTATAATTGGACTTTGACTATTAGAGTCAGTGACTATCTCCTTACTGAAAGGAAATATCAAACACAAACCAGACTAAGCAGACCCGAATCACTGCTTCAGCGAAAACGGAAAAAGAACGCTGTCGAAAACGTTCAGTGTCTTTGATAAGGTCCTCTGAGTTCAGGTTTGCCTGGCGAGAAGACCTTCTAGTCCGATCTAGTGCTGCTGTCATCGATTTCTGATACCACGCTGATAGCGGTTCACTTACATGTATATATCAAAGATTTTTTTTATGTGCCGACAAATGGGGCAGCGCACCTGGTGATGAGAATCCAATCAAGATACATTAACGGCATGTTGCATCAATCCTCCACCATTGATGAACAAGGCGATTACCTCAACCCATTGGTTAAAAATCTTGATTAGTAATCAATATAGTTTGTTTAATACTAAGAGGAAATTCGGTAAATCATATTTGAAAAGTGTATATAATTTTCAGTAGCAACGATATGGAAATTGAGATATAATATTTAAGCATATAAATAACATTTATGCATATATCGTCAAAATACATCTCTCTCTCTCTCTCTCTTTCTATATATATATATCATATTATTCATTAGCAATATAAGGATTCACTCTTTACTTTCACAGATGTAAATTGAATGCTCTCGTAAAAATAAATTTTGGGGGGAATACAATTCAATAAAGGCCTAATAAACATATCTTATCCTTAAAATCGTTATTACTTCTTACCATCCTTTTAACATTCCATTTCTTTACTTATTATTATCCTTTAACCATTCCATTTCTTTATTATTTTTCTTTCGGTGATTTCGTTCCTAATTCTGTTGGTGTTCTGGGAGTCAGCTCGCTATGGAGATATTTTAAAACATTAGGTATATGATTGGTTATTTGATATCAGATAAATGACGGCCTTTTGTGTCAGTTTATAATACAATCTTAAATGCTATATGTAAATCAGGGATGCATCGCTTTATCGTTATGTACCAGAAAGTAAAACAGCACGCTTGTCAAGTTGAAATAATCCTTTTATTTCATGACGGTGTAGAAGTGAAGCCATTAGCGGTCATTAAGATTTTTGTGTGAAAGAAAGAAAATTGCATTATTCCTTCACTAAACTCCAATGACAGTCGACAATGGAATAATGAACAGCGACTAAATCTCCATGTACAACAAGCATTCACTGACTGCGGAAATGGACCTCCTAGAGACAAAATATGAAGTTCGAAGTACCATAAAGATTGAGCTGGCTAATTTCTAGGTATACTTGCATATGTATACAAAAACAGTTATTACCATCGAAATTAGAATATGAAAACTTAACCCGAGTGTAGTAAAAATATTCTTCGCGTTACCACTAGATTCACCCCATAAACAACGTCTCTCAGATCAATGAGTTTTATTTTGTTTTGCTTATATTTGTTTTATTGGAGTAGTTTGTTTTCTTTTTTAGTAGTTTTTTTTTTATGGGGAAGGGGGTCCTTGTTTATTATTTTTTTTAAATTGCCGAAGATTCAGTAATACTGTTAAGAATTGTTAACCAGAATTGATAGAAAGATAGAATGATCATTAAATAGATAGATAACGAATAATGATGAAACTAAAATGGTGGATAAATATACCTGCTGCATTACAAGAACATGGAATATAATAATGCGAATAGTAGGAATAGAAAATGTACAAATAGATTGTTTGCGTATTTAAATTTACCTTTTTTTTTAGTAACCTTTCTCCATCTTGGCCTTATGATCCGTATCCAGAAATATGATAATCGCCGAGTACTACGAGCTAAGCTGGGGTATATGTGGTAGTCGTCTCGCTGACTAGCGCCTGTTAAGTGATCATAACGTGTTTACAAGGGCCAAACCCACACCATTCCTCGGTTCTCGTACCGAGAATCTATTGAGGATAAATCGACGCGATGGATATGCGTGAAGAATATGAATATTGAACAACTGCAACTGTCAAATATCGGCGTGTATAGAATGGACGTATTGAAAATGCTGTTGACATGAATCACATTGTTTAAAGCATGCAAACTCCCATAAGAACGACTGAATGAAACCTCAAGTTTTCTTTATGAGACAGAGAATTATTTTAAGCTTTCATAAAACCATCATGGAGGATTTAAACCGAAGGTTTTAAAATCATTAACAATCTGATGAGCGCGTCAATCCTAAGATGTGTAACATTGGGGACGACTGTTCCTCTTCCAAATCACTGGTCTTTCGAATATGACCATGTAAACGTATCTATTTTGTATTGCTTGTAGGAGTTATGAGACTGACCACTGTTCGTTACCTTCACCTTTCATTTCCCGTGTCACGGTAGGTGTTGGCACAATAGAGAACCCTCGCTGCTTCGACCGTAATCACCAGGAATTGGTACATGTTAAAAAAAAGAATTGAGACACTTTACTTGAAGCTGGCGAAATATCTGTATAAGTAAAACATTTTTTGAAAGCAACGTTTAAACAACGTATAAATAAGCGAAACAAACTATTAAAAAAAACATACGTTTCCGAAATAATGTATAGGAGATTTTTCATATTTCATGTTTAAGAAGCAAGTCAATATACACAGTAGATAAAATAAGGGCATCCTAAAACGTCACTTCATCTAAACCTAGAGCGTCATCAGAAATAATTCAGGTCATATCAAAACGTCTGACGTCAATGTTTAATATTTCTTAAAGACTTTAACACAGAAAAACAAGATTGAAAATACCCATCTGAGACTTTCTACTACCAGTCCGTGTTGTGTGTGATAGACATTTACCAATGTAATAACTTGATAATTGTTCGAATTCAAATCATGTCAAAATAGACAAACTTTTCTAAGAAAGACTTGTCCTTTGGTAGCTTTAACATTTCCAATATATTAATAATGGCCGAATGGACTTTTTAAAAGCCTTGATACAGAGGTCTCACGGCGGGTGTGACCGGTCAACAGTGGAATCTTACTCTTTCTCGGTACCTGATCCCGCTTTTGGTGTTTCTAACTGTTTGCCCTACTCTCAATTCTGT
This sequence comes from Ostrea edulis, assembly GCF_947568905.1. Taxonomy (NCBI): domain Eukaryota; kingdom Metazoa; phylum Mollusca; class Bivalvia; order Ostreida; family Ostreidae; genus Ostrea; species Ostrea edulis. The sequence goes on from NC_079169.1 coordinate 87,350,812, forward strand.
ATTCTTAGGAGTTATTATAGTTTTAAGCTTGACGACTGCCCAAAGGTTTTTAACCTGGGTTAAGGGAGATAGGGCCTTGATTCTTCACACATAGATGCCTTATGAGGAGACCTTTGTTTTGGTATGAAGACTTTTGACCTTGACTTTGGACTATGAACCGCTATTCATAAACTTTAACCTGGGCTATATCTTTTGAACCCATAGGAAAAGGGCTTTGATATTTTACATATAGATACCTCATGAAGAGACATTTGTGTTGGTAGAAGACATTTGACATAATGACCTTTGCGTTGAACTTTGATCTACTTTTCAAAAACTTTAACTTTGATTGTATCTTTCGAAGCGAGAGTGATAGGGCTTTGATTCCTTTGAATATAGATGCCTCATTAGAAGACTTCTTTTGTTACCAAAACTATTGACCTTGGACTTTGATCTACTGTTCAAACACATTAACCTTGGCTATTAAAGCTACTAAAAAATGCATTTTCCATAGAAATGTATTTGTTTGAAATGACATTTCAGTATGTTTTAGTTGGGATTTGACAATCAGAAAAATACAAATCACAAGGTAGATGAAGTAGGATAAAGTCTATTTCATACTATGTGTGTTCATTATCACCAGTATGATATACAAGAGGCTTCGCTATAGCTTTGGCCTCTTTTATACCGACCACTTCCGGTTGGCATGCTTTTTGAAACGGTATCAGACGTCAGAAGTCCAGTGACATACAGTACTTTCATTTAGAGCAATTACAATGCACATTTATCATTAAATGGAAGAGAAATTTTCTTTGTCCTCTTTTCTCATCTTACTTACATATCAAAGGTATGACTCCATGATATTTTACGTAACTGTAATGATAAATGATGAGGAGATCTGACATTTTACGACAATCATAATCAAAAATGTTACAGAGATACATGGAGATTCAAATAAAGGCAAACGAACAATAATTACCGATAGAAATATTTCCAGTGCATCACTTTCGACCTTTAGATACATCGGAGATGTTTTATCTATTAACTTTCATTTGTATTATATGTCGATTCAGTATACCCCATTGAACTCTATATCTGCTTTATGTTGTATTGACGAACTAGATCGTTATATTTCATTGAACCTAGACGTTAACAGCAAACTAACTCAGCTTCATGAGAAACGGAATGGCCAGCTTTTCAACCGTCAACTTTTCATATTTATGTAGCAATTTCCATTACCACCTGTGTATGTCTCGCAACTAATTTTGTATGCGAAAGCTGAATCCCCGGATGATTAATTTTAGATCGACGTAGGCTACTGACAAATACGTTCATGTTAGCAAGAGTTCAACAGTCTCATTTATAGGTAGCAGTTTGAAAATCGTTTGGTTAAAATAATGATCTAATTTGCAAATACAACTTGTCATGAGGTCGAATGCTGTCTGGTGTGTTTCATACCAATTCTAAGATCGTTCTTTACACACTGATTTTGACTACGGATTACTCCGTTTGCCTGATCATGATATAGGACTCATGACGGGTGTGGTCGGTCAATAGGGGATGCTTACTCTTCCTAGACACCTGATCCCACCTCTGGTATGTCCAGGGACCCGTGTTTGCCCAACTCTCTATTTTGTATTGCTTATAGGAGTTATGAGATTGATCACTGTTCGTTATCTTCACCTTTTCATTGCTTGGATAGTCAATATAAAATCCACAATATAAATATTTTTTATATACCTCCATACCGATGTAGATTCTAATATATATATATATATATATATATACTAAAAGAAATAAAATAAACAGTACACAAAGTTAAAAATTTAACGCAAGCGCTTTCATTTTATAATCCTCAGGCGTTACATTTTAAAATATTTTAAATATTTTAAAATGTAACGCCTGAGGATTATAAAATGAAAGCGCTTGCGTTAAATTTTTAACTTTGTGTACTGTTTATTCTATTTCTTTTAATATTTTATACCGGACACTGTGATTTTTTTTAAAAACACAATTTGGATATATATATATATATATATATATATATATATATACATAGTTATTTCGGATCTCAAACATTTCGGTTGAGCATCACTGAAGAGACATTATTTGTCGAAATGCGCATCTGGTGCATCAAAATTGGTACCGTATAAGTTTCACATATATAATATATATATAATGTATTTTTGTATTTGACCTTGTATCCATGTTGTGGATCCGACACTTTGAGGTATCGGGTGTTGCTGGAACTTTAGTGATTTTATATATATATATAATGTGATATGTTTAAAATGAAACTATTTTTGATTTGATCTAATTGAGTGGTACAAAGAACATCTCTATTTGTGTACGTGTGCCAACAATGGATACACATGTACCTCTTTATTCAGTAACATCTCATTTATCTATTATATCACTTATTTCAAATTTTACATTTTTATTTAGAATAAGTAAAAGTTTTCTCATTTAAAAAAAATCGTTTGGATTTGATGCGTATTTCGAAAATTATTAACATTCGCTGCCGTACGACTTTTTTGGGACAACCCTCGTATATATAATAAATAAATATAAGTACATGTATCAATTGTCTTACTCAATGTATTTTCAATCTCCCTTCGATAAGATATATGGGTACCTATATTAGAATAAAACATTGATATTGTCAAAGGAAGCTGCTAATGAATTTCATTTAGCCTAATTGTGTTTCGACGCTGTTCTTCGACAAGCTTGCGTTAATCAACCTTACGCGAAGCCCACCAAGCCGTTTATCATGCGCATAGTACAGGGATTCATTTTAATGAATTTGAAAGAGAATGTGGTGATGTTCACGCTTTAGGGAACACATATCGCCCCCTGTTGGACATTATGTCGTGGACGCTTTCTTCGTCTGTAGTCCAAGTGTTACCAGTTAATTAGCACTTTTGGACGAAAGTCATTCGGGGCCTGAAAGCATTGAGATGCCTTTGTACGGCTTTAAAGTCATTGGTCGAGTGATTGACGTAGAATGGAGGATATATCTTAAGGTGGCTCATCGCCGATTTTTTGTTTGGTGAATCATTAGAGCGTCACTTACAACAGAGATTTCAAACAGCAGATCGTATTAAACCACCCTATCAGTACATTTATCGTATTACACCACCCTATCAGTACATTTATCGTATTAAACCACCCTATCAGTACATTTATCGTATTACACCACCCTATCAGTACATTTATCGTATTACACCACCCTATCAGTACATTTATCGTATTACACCACCCTATCAGTACATTTATCGTATTACACCACCCTATCAGTACATTTATCGTATTAAACCACCCTATCAGTACATTTATCGTATTACACCACCCTTTCAGTACATTTATCGTATTAAACCACCCTACCAGTACATTTTTTTCTTTTGATTGAAAATATATTTTTATTGAAATAAATATATTTCATTATAAATAAAATCAAAGCCATTTATTTTTCTTCCCACTCTTAAGTATACATAATCTGCAAAAGATATTTTCTGGTAAAAAGAAAGATCCAACATCATCAATGTAACAGCAAGAGATTGAAAGAAAATTTATATTTGCAATAAAGGATACAAATTTAAAGAGTAGGGCCACCACGGACCCTCTGGATATACCAGAGGTGGGATTAGGTACTTAGGAGGAGTAAATATCCCCTGTAGACCGGTCACACCGGCCGTGATACCTATATCTATTTACATTCTATCTATTAACATTAATCATTTACATTCATGAAAGGTGAAGATAACGAACAGTGATCAATCTCATAAATCCCATAAGTAATACAAAACAGATATTTGGGCAAACACGGATCCCTGGACACACCAAAGGTAGGATCAATTGCCTAGGATATGTCGATTCAATATATCCCAGTAAACTCGAAGTAAAAGACACCCCAGAGTCTTCCACATCTGCTTCATACTTAGAAATTTTATTGAATATAGACGTTGATGGCTTAAAGGGACTGGTTCACGATTTTTTGAAAAAAACATTTTTCATTTTTGATGTTCAACATTAAAAATATAACCGATTTAATGTTGACAGTCAAAATATTGACCTGAATGCAAGAATAAAAGCAATATTTTAGCCCTAAATCTGTGTTATGTAAACAAAGACTCGAGTCTTTTTATGTATAGAAACAAACATGCGCAATGTTAATTTTGTAATATAAAGCATCTTAATTTTGCATAATCACAAATTTTAACTTTTAGATGACACATTTTACCCAAAGAATGCTTGAAATGTGAAAGATATTATAAACTTAGATTGATATCCATTTCTTATGAAAATTTCGTAAACAATAACATACCACAATCTTTGTTTACAAAACAAATACTACACTCTCCAAAATGAGCTTCTGTGATAATGTAGAACATCAATTTTTGGTGAAATCTTTTAAACACATTAGACAATAGATTTTGATCATTAAAAGTAAAAAAACAAAATTTCGGGGGAAATCGTGAATCAGTCCCTTTAATAACTCAAACTTTATGACACTCGGAGTGACGTCAACTTCCTTTCCTACACTTATGTAGCAATATTCAATTATCACCTACATATGTTGTTGTATGTCTCTCAACTGAATCAATACGCAAGGGGATCAGTTTTTGATTTGAGGCAGGCTACTGACAAATAAGTTGATGTCACATGAGTTTCAACAGTCAGCAGGTCGCAAATTGTATGGTCGTTATAAGGATTTAATTTACTAATACAACTTTTCATTAGGTAAAATGCTATTTGGCATGTATCATACTAATTGTTAGACTGTTCTTTACACACCGACTTTTACTACGGATTACTCCGTTTACTCGATCAAGATGTAGGGATCACGACAAGGGATGCTTATTCCTCCTAGGTACCTGATCCCACCTTTGGTATGTCCAGGGGTCCTTGTTTGCCCTACTTGTGGTTTCGTATTCTTTATAGGAGTTAAGAGATTGATCACTGTTTATCATACTCCCCTTTCCACCAAGCTTTTCAATCCAGAATAGATACGGTAACTCATATTTATCCATCCCATTGAATGGAATATTAAATGTCTTTAAAACTGAAAAGTGATGTTGAAAGAATTTGTCTTTTGAAAAAGAACTTGGAGTAGTTATATTACCAAATGTCGAATTATTAACAAGTTAATTAAAAATGCAGCGGTAATAATGAGCCTTAAAACAAAGACAATGTTGTTACAAGCTTTATCAGCAGGAACCAAAACATATTCCTCACGTAACCCATCATAATTTTTATCTGTATTCTTTCTATAACAGAGATTAAGTTCTCTCGGTAATGAACGGTCATATAAAACGATTTCTAACAGTGATATTTCACTTTATAAGCACAAGGATTGGTATGAATGAAAGTTAAATTCCATATAATAATTTGCATCGATAAGAAATTAAGCTGTAAACTTGTACCTGAAATAAACCTGTTACCTGCTTATCGTTCTTGATTGTGTGTGCTTGTGAGGTGACAAAGACCCATCAATGTTAACAACGCAATGAAAATTGTGAAGCTGTTCATCGTTTTCTTCAACAAAATATCTCATTAATGTATAGCTGCAGAACTGTAGCTCTCTGAAAAAATATTTTGACATAACAGAGAGCTACAGAGCCACCCCTTATAAAAACCTTCGATTTACGGCGCACAAAAAGCTGCGCACGGTTGAGGCTTTATATCGTTCTATTCTTGTGTTGCTGTCTGTCGTGTTTTATACCGATTGTTAGACAGTTCTTGGCACAGTGATTTTGACTGCTGATAGCTCCGTTTACCTGATCGGGATATAGGGCTCACGGCGGGTGTGACCGGTCGACAGGGGATGCTTACTCCTTCTAGGCACCTGATCCCACTTCTGATGTGTTCAGGGTCCGTGTTTGCTGAACTATTTATTTTGTATTGTTTATAGGAGTTGTGAGATTGATCACTGTTCATTATCTTCATCGCGCATTAATTCATTACATGGGAATGGTGTTGAAACATCGGGAAATTGGAGCGTGCCATTGCGCCAGCATAGTTCTGCCAGTACTGTAATGTCAGACAATCACGTGGTTAAGGTATGGCGATGCCCCTCAGGTCAGAGAATTGTGTACTTTAAGACAGGCCGCATGCAAAGAAAATTTCTCAGAAACAAATGAACAAATAAATTAAAGTATTATCACCTACGCATACATATTTATGACATCTTCCCCTGCTTGGAGACAATGGCACCAGATAATTTACAAAATAAATGTCATAAGCAAAGAGACAAAACAATAACCTTTTACATAATACACGAGACGTATCTGATGACTCGCCCGATATCCATATAATATGTTTGTTGGCTTTACCTGTCGACTGAAACTTGTCGATTATTTCCACAAGGAAACAACAGGCCGACTGAAACTTGTCGATTATTTCCACAAGGAAACAACAGGCCGACTGAAACTGGTCAACTATTTTCAGACTACAATTTAAAGTCTAAGAGAGAGTAAGTAGTACATCGAAAGTTGAACTACGATCGCTGGGATACTGAATGTCAGGATAAATAGAAATGAATCCTCATCTGTAGACTACTAGTTACCTGTATTACCCGTGACTCGGAACTAGAATGGAGAAGAGACAATTGAGGTTGATCACGTGACTTACTGTGGAATCATAAGAGTTCGTGGTGGCTCAATTTTCGTGAAAATAAAGACAACTAGTATACAAGAATCTTACAAATATATAAATCCACGAAATTACGTCCCCACGAACCCGTAAAAATTCAGCAATCCACGAAAATTGGCCCCCATGAATTTAAATGTTTTTCGGTGAGCCGCAACTATGAGAATTTCGTTAAAATGAAGAGAAAATCACAATTCCATCTAGTCAGTTCCAATTTTCATGGTAAATTTCTCAACTTTATGTCTTCAATTATGCTATTTGGTGCGATTCTTTGACTGTGAAGACCACATGTCTTTTCAATTCACTGAGAACATTTAAGGTAATACCATATGATTTTGTTCTAAAGTCATGGCCAGTCTTCGATTTAGGGGCATAATGACACTCTAGATTATCAAACAATCTGCGTGCTATTAAGTGAGGTATGCAGAGCTAATTTATAACCCATTAGAGAGAGGACAAATATACGACAATGAAGAGAGGGTGGTGATGGGTTAAATGTGTATACGTTAAAGCGCATGATAATGCATGTGTTGATGTAAAACGCATGATTAAAAAGAGGAGGTGGGTTGAAGAAATAAAAAGATATTCGCTACGAAAAGTTCATTTCTGGTGTACTCAACATCAAGTCTATTGAATCAATATCGGTCTATTGTGTCACAGAGCGACGATCACGCTATTTGTATCTCCGTATTTATCCATTCTGTCATTATTTATTCCTTTTCACAACTACATTGTACATGTAATTCATCCATTAAGTGTTCGTGTTGTTGGTTGTAGTTATTAAACGTGTTTGTTTGACTTTCCTTATCACGTCACATAATTGATGGTGCAGGGGTTTCAACAGTCTCGTTTAAAGTCAGCATTTCGCAAATTCTATAGTCGTTATAACGATCTAGTTTGCCAATACAACCTATCATTGAGTTAAATGCTGTCTGACGTAATTCACACTGATTGTTAGGCCGTTATTGGCACACTGATTTTGACTACGGGTAACTCCGTTTACCTGATCAAGATATAGTGCTCGCGGCGGGTGTGACCGGTCGACAAGGGATGCTTATTCCTCCTAGGCACCCAATCCCACCTCTGGTATATCCAGGGGTCCTTATTTGCCCAACTATCTATTTTGTGTTGCTTATAGGAGTTACGAGATTGATCACTGTTCGTTATTTTCGCCTTTCATTTAAGGTGTCTTTTTCATGCATTATTTATAACCCATGTCCATTTTTCATCCGTCAATGAAAATCACTAGTAGGTATCACGATTGACATCATCAAGTTATTGATTCGTTACCTCTCACTAACCCTTGACATAAGTCACCATTCAAGACATGGGTTCGAGACGGAGGATGACAATTTGACAAGAATTAAATCAACAGATTTACACATGACACTTGGCAGCGGTAGCAAATTACGACAAAATATTATGACATTTTCCCCGCGATACAACGTCGTGACGTACTTTTTTATTGTGACGTGATATAGTGTGTCTGTAGAGCATTGTGATTTTTCTCGGGGAAACTTTAACTACCCCGCGTCCGGTTCTAAATTTATAATAAATTCGCAATCATCACGTGATCATCGTCCCGCATACCTTTAATTGCTTCCTCAAAGACAATAACTTTCCGAACGCAATCGACGGTATCTGTCTACTATTAACTAGCCACAAATTTTACATTGCACCTTGTTGCTGTCGTTGTGCGTGTTTAGTTTAGTTTTCGGCTAATTATAAATATCGTTTCCTGACTGGCTCCACGCTGCAACACCAATCATATGCTCCGTCTCGAACCAATGTTTTGAATGGTGACTGATGTCAAGGGTTAGTGCAAGGTAACAAATCAATAACCCTTGACTTGTGAAGATGCATGATTGGTACAAATAGTATTCCCATGGAGACTTTTACCCGTATTGATTGATTTGATGTTTTTCCGCCACACTCAACAATTTTTCAGTTATCTGGTTTTTATTGGTGGAAGACAGAAGCCAGATACAATGTACCTGGGAAGAGACCACCGACCTTCCGAAAGTAAACTGGGAAACTTTCTCACTTACCGGCGCAAGTGGGATTCGAACCCGCAATGACAGAGGTGAGAGGCCGTGTGATTTTGAGCGCTATGCTCTAACCACTCGGCCACGGAGGCGCTTACCCGTATTAAACAGTCAGCTGAGGGTGTACAGTTAGCAGTTTTGAATATTAGTTTTCCTTCTTCAAAGTGTTTTCATCCATGCTTCAAGATTGTCTGCCATGTCTTTTTAAATGGTTTTAAGTTAAGAACTTACTAATACTGCCAAATAACTTCTTTTGCACATTTTCGGGCATGAATAAAGAGGTCTACGTGTTTTCTAAAAATCATTTCTGAAAATGACTTGAACACAGAATATGTGTATGACCTGGGTGACCATCACAAACGGATCGGACATGCTGATAGAGTGATATAGAACTGGCCATGTGTCTTAAATTGGTTTCATAAGGCGACTTAGATTGTTGTATGTGTCGCTTTGTGACTAGGGCCCGTAAACAAGATCGTGAGTACAGATCTATACTTATAAATTAACAATTTCTTGTCAATAAACTCCGAAACGCTTGCTCTAGATTTACTGCTTGCACCTTTAATATTGTTTTATATATGAGGTGAGGTCCGTAAGCTATAATAGAATCTTACTTGATAAGTAAATATCGTAAGATTAATTAAGGATGTATTCTACATCGTCATACCGGTAATGGCTGACTTCCTTTTAAAACATGGATGGAAATATGAATATCAGCAATATCTGTCTATTCATTTCATAAAATTATCGCTTAACTGAGAAGCTCAGTAATTTAGCACGTCGACTGCTGCACTGTAGATCGCGGGTTTTAATTTTTTTTAAGATTGCTTTTTACTAAATCTGCATTTTTGACTAAATGAAAAGTGAATATAACGAACAGTGATAAAGTGAATTTGAAAGTTTTCAATTTTAAAATAGTGTTGTACATGTCATCCCCTTTTCATCTATATCAAATTTCTCTGCATTCTCTACCCAGAGTTCCGTGCACTCCTCGCACTACACCTCTGTCAACGGCTTTTTACAGAAATCTTGTAAAAGTTTCTTTGATCCAACATTTTGATTTGGACTAAATATTTAGTCATATTATGATATGTTTTTGGTGCAATTAAACTTATGCTTACTGTAAATTGTTTAAAATCGCCGTTTTCTAATCATAAATTTGGAACTACTTCGTAATATGCGTATGAATGTAGGATATACACGTGGTGGAGATTTAAATGTAAACATGGAATCAAAAGTAAGAAAGGCTGTAAAAATACGATAAAACTTGTAAAATAAGAGACAAACAGCTAAACGGTAAATATGCACTTATTAAAGTGTCAGTTGGCTATGAAAAGACCCTGATGTATAACCTGTTGCCTGAACTTTTAAAGGGAAAGGAAACCGAGAATGATTGTTTAAATAATGTGATTATATTGTCACGTGATTCCAAGCGTTGACAGAGGTGTATGTGAAGCTTGCGTAACGCGCCCTCTGGTGAGAAAATGATTTCTCTGGTGTAGCATACATCCTTAAAAACCTACTTTCGTTTTCGATAAACTACCCTGAAATACCAAAAATGAAACTAAAGTGGCGTATCTAAGGCAGTTTTCTTCTAATACGATATGACTCAGAAATTAATTCGTTGTTTATCTATGCTTTATTTTGATCTTACAGAAGAATTGTTAAATAAAAGATGGCTGTTCGTTTCTTCAATCCGTGCTTTAGAATGAAGCGAGGCAACGTCATACCAATCGCACATTCTCGGGCCTGTCAGGTAAACCGAGAACATGCGATTGGTTTTACAATATGATCAGCAAAAAACATGCCCATATTTATCTTTTAACAAGAGGTACTGTGAGCAATGCTCACTAAGAATACCCCCCGCTTACCCCAATCTCCCAAAGGGTGTTGGTAATAGGTATAAACTACCTCTTTTCTGAGTGTAAAAAACAAATGGCATGACAAACCGAACCATATTGCTACTTCGATGTCCAGTGCGCTTGACCTTTGACCTTTTGACCCCAAAATCGATAGGGAACATCTTCATCCCATGGGTAGTCCATATGTGTGATATGGTGACTGTAGGTGGAAAGGATAACGCTTTAGAGCCCGGAAACCACATTGCTACTTCGATGTCCAGTGCGCTTGACCTTTGACCTTTTGACCCCAAAATCAATAGGGAACATCTTCATCCCATGGGTAGTCCATATGTATGATATGGTGACTGTAGGTGGAAAGGATAATGCTTTAGAGCCCGGAAACCATATTGCTACTTTGATGTCCAGTGCGCATGACCTTTGACCTTTTGACCCCAAAATCGATAGGGAACATCTTCATCCCATGGGTAGTCCATATGTATGATATGGTGATTGTAGGTGGAAAGGATAACGCTTTAGAGCCCGGAAACCATATTGCTACTTCGATGTCCAGTGCGCTTGACCTTTGACCTTTTGACCCCAAAATCGATAGGGAACATCTTCATCCCATGGGTAGTCCATATGTATGATATGGTGACTGTAGGTGGAAAGGATAACGCTTTAGAGCCCGGAAACCATATTGCTACTTCGATGTCCAGTGCGCTTGACCTTTGACCTTTTGACCCCAAAATCGATAGGGAACATCTTCATCCCATGGGTAGTCCATATGTATGATATGGTGACTGTAGGTGGAAAGGATAATGCTTTAGAGTCCGGAAACCATTGCGTCTACAGACGGACGGACGGACGGACGGACAGACAGACGGACAACCCGATTCCAGTATACCCCCCCCCCCCACAACTTGTTGCGGGGGGTATAATAAAGATATATAAATTATTTTACTTGTATATATCTCATTCAACGAAGGATACCCCCTCCCGAGACCAACGATCTGACACATCGGTGAATTTTTAGATACGATATTTATCTGATATTTTTCTTGTTCTTAATTGTTCCCATGACTACGACTTTTTGTAATGATTTATTAACAGTTACTGATATGTACAAATACAAGGATAAACACAAAAAGCTCTTCTTCTTTTTTTTTTTTTTTACTTTGGTTGAACATGGTTTGTGATGACACAGATCTTCAAAGTAAGTAATAAGTCGAAAACTGTCCAAAATGTCAGATATCGAATGGCCTAGGACTGTTCTGGAAAGTAACATTTTACCGAAATTAGGTTGTACACTATCTGACAATGTCCAAGAAATCAGGCCACTGTTTACAATATAGCAGTTTTTCTGTTTGTCATTCACATAGTACATTATGTTTTAAATTACTGCGTTTGACGAGAAGAAACAATGCGTATTTGTAATTTTGCCCTTAACTTGTCACACGGGACATAAACTACCATTATAAACACAGCAATACTGAGTTTCAAATATTGCCTTTGGTCAACTATTCGGCATGACGGATTACGATTGCATTCGCAAAATACATATAATTTTCAATACGGAGAGAGATCATTGATGTTGCATAAATAAAAAGCTCCAAGTGACTTCCTAATAATCAAGTTTTATTTACTGTATATGATTTTTTTTAAATATAAGATATCTAATGCACGCAATTATTCAAATGTTTTTCTTAACTTTATTTGAATTAAAGATATCGTTCATTTAATTAATGTGCCCAACAACTTAAACACTCATTAAAAAGCCTTCCTCTGTGCGATATTATTTAATTCTGATTTCCCGCGCAATCTAGTACCGTATAGCGGGTTTATTCTACGGGTCTAAAATTTGACGATTTGCTGGCTGAGAGGTATGCTATTAATTCTAGCGGAATGGATTTTGGATGATAGATATTCACTTAAACTCGATAAGGATTTTTTTGGTTACGATTTTCTCTACGTCAATTATTACATAAGATATTGACGTTTTAGTGAAATGTTGGGGGTCACTTTGTCTGGGAGTGTTCTCGGAAACTATTGAAGATATCAACTGCAAATTTTCAGCGATAGTTGAAGAGAATTCATAGTTGTGCATAGCAGCATTCAAATTGTTGAACGCAAAAAACATCAGAGCTCGCTAGGACCCGAAAAAACGTCCCAGTTTTTCACGGCATTTTTGGACACATTTTCTTTAATCTTTTTATGCAGAAATAATTTGACAAGACATATCGAACAAACTTTGTGGATAATGACGAGACCTATTCGACGATGTCAAATTTTAGGGGCCAGCCACTCAAATAAAGGGCCGAAAGGGGTCCAACGTATTTTTTAAATATCCCAAAAACTAAAGAGAATTTATTAAGCATTATTGATGCAAAATTGTTCGTTTTGACGTTTTGCAATTGCTAATGTCAGCGAAATAAACATTGATTACGTAATAAGGGATTATAATGGGAATAATGTACGAAACTTTTATGCCTTTTATCTCTTAAACGAAAAATATTTTGTAAAGCGTTATATAATATAAATTGGTCAGAATGTAACTTCAAACAATATGCCAACCTTAAATTTTGTCGTAAGTTTCCTTTTAAAGAATTCAGGGAATGGCCAGTAAAACTGAATATTCTTTTTATTTTGAAAACTAAAAACATTTTGTTAAACGTTATAGAACCAAAGTTGTAGATAATGACGAGATCTACTCAACAACATTAAGTTTTAGGGGCCAGTCCCTTAAATAAGGGGCCGAGGGGAATTAATCATCAACATACATTTTCTTATGTTTTGTTTACAAAACAAGTGTTGTTTGGTGTATTTAGTTTAATATCAATTCAGTATAGGTAAATAAACTACTATTTAGCAAAAACTTTCAATGCGATGCACTTTCGACACAAATGAGAGCAAAAAAGTATGCACGACATGTCGATTTCACTAAATTTGCTTTAATTCAGTCGCGATTTATTTCTTCGACAAATTATATATTGCAAACAATGTGAATGAAGAAAAATAAATTGGTGTTAGTTTAAATTCCTTGAAAATAGGAGAAAAGGTGCTCGTAACAGACAAAATAGGAGAAACCGGCCATTTCGCACTCTTTTTTTTTTTTTTTTTTTTGGCTGCCATCTTTATACGAATAGAGTCGCAATGAAAACTCTTGTAGAATTTCTATCTATTTAATGCACTGAACCAATATTTCAATGAAACTTAACCTTCTCTATCTCTGTTTAAGCTGTGCTCTCTTGTAACAAGCACTTTGGCTGAAGATGTCCTTTTCAAAATCTAAATAAAACTATTTATTTGGTCGTGAATAATTTTGTTGCATTTGTTAATATTATAAAAGTCTGCTTCTATTCTGTCCAATGCTAAATAGGCACACACACAATCCAGGTATCAAAAGAAAGACAAAACTCAATCGTATATAACAGAAAGGGAAGGTCGGAAAGGTTGCGACCTATTCGTTGCGAGCAACGAATAGGTCTTCTGTCCGATACTTGGGATAATCAAACTCCATTTTCTCCATATCATTTCGACGGCCGATTTTAAAGACAATTCCGCTGAAAAGGAGGGGGTGGGTCGTAGAAAACAATCCTGTGAAATTTGAACCACTGATTCAATACATACTCTGCATCAAGGAAAAGCATGTTTACAATATCTTACGTAGCGAGTATCGGGATCGGTGCAGGTGTGACTGGAACAAAAAGTGTGCGGGTGGGACTTTATTTTTTACAATTAGGGTGCAAATTTTTCACCTTTCCGACCTTCCCTTTCTGTTATATACGATTGAGTTTTGTCTTTCTTTCCGGGTATTTTTTTTTTTTTTTAGAACATTAATTTTGTCCGGGGGTAATCTCAAAAACGACTAAAGATAATAAAATGAAAGTTTCAGGGATTATAGATATCGCAATTGTATAGTGCATCCACGTAAATTCGTCTCTTGCCCTCACTTCCGGTCGACACCGGAAGTGATTCAAAGAATCACAAATTGAAAACTTTTTCTTTTCAATTGAAACCTATACCAGTTTATTAGGTCTCTTTCAAACTGTTGAATCCCGTGGGGATCCGGGTTAGAATAGGTCCTCAGTACCCCTTGCTTGTCGTAAGAGGCGACTAAATGGGGCGGTCCTTCGGATGAGACCGCAAAAACCGAGGTCCTGTGTCACAGCAGGTGTGGCACGATAAAGATCCCCCCTACTCAAAGGCCATAAGCGCCGAGCATAGGCCTAAATTTTGCAGCCCTTCACCGGCAGTGGTGACGTCTCCATATGAGTGAAAGATTCTCGAGAGGGACGTTAAACAATATTTAATCAATCAATCAAACTGTTGACCACGTCGGTAGTCGAAACGGCAACTTAACGGATTTTCAATAAAATACTCTTACACTTTTCGTCTTTTGTGTCCCCATGAATCTCGCCTATATTTCAAGTGTTTGATTTGATTTTCATATCTGTCAATGACAGTATCAATATCTAAAGTTTTGTTAATTTCGTTTTTCAAAATTCACTTACGGTCGGCAATAACCCACTATTTTTTTCTTTCTTTAGTCTACTTATTTTTGTTGAGAACCCTTTTGATAGGGACGTGAAACTTTCAGGGAATATAGACAGTAGAGAGTCGATGTAATTTATGGGAAAACGCATCTAAATATTACTTCCGGTCGTCACCTGAAGTTAACAGGAATGAGTAAAAATTTTGATCACGTGCTTCACATTTGTTGTCAAGGCCAGTGGCGTAGCTTCCATTGAGGCAACCGAGGCAGTTGCCTCGGTAAAAAAAAACCAAAACCACCTTTTACGTTGTTAAAATGTCGATAGCTTCTGGGGGGCGCAGCCCCCCAGACCCCCTGCCTCGGTAATATTCGAACCCAAGCTACGCCTATGAAGGCACAATCTCCGATATATTTGAATAATTCTCATTCGAAGAGAAAGCTGTGTACTGGAAGTGGTCTAACGGAATACCTACTCATTACTAGTAATGAGTTTCTAGTTATAAATACAACCGTATGGTTACCCAACTATGAAGCTTGGACTCGGGTGTAATCAGTGATTTGGTCTAAGCAAGTCTTTTTTTTCGAGATGTGAAACATGTTTTACGTTTTCTTTATTCACATAAATTTAAATAGTAAGAAAGTTTTCTACGCCCGTCAAAGGGAAAATAAACCGTAAGCTCTGGGATCTTACAACTTGGTACATCTGATCACCTTGATGAGGAAGATGCCTGTTGTTTTTCAAGGTCGAAGCCGTATTATCAGTTAAGAGGAAAACCTTGTAAGAGGGATACAGACCGAATTATAGGGGCTAGGATCGTCAAACTTGGCACACATGCTCATCATGCCAAGTGAAGGACGTCTGTTGTACTTGTCGGTCAGAGGTCACGGTCGTAGTAGATCACTTAGTAGGAAAACCTTGTAGGCAGGATACAGACTGAACCGTTAGGGCTAGGACCGTCAAACTTTGTACTCATACACCTTATGCCAAGCGTAAGATGTCTATTGGTTTGCAAGTCAAATGTCAAGGTCATAATATCACTTAGTAGAGAACCCCTGTTATTGTTACGGATACAGATGTGCCCAGGAATTTATTTACAAGCTTCCTCTCGGACGAATATAAGTTCAGTTTCCATTTCATCTGGATTGATGCATCTTGACCTACTGTGTGAGTAACAACAGGTCAAACAGTTTTCCCTATTTTTTATCAATTCAGAGTGCAATGTGATTACAGGTCCATCGGGCGTATGTTGTACCATTTGCGATACTCTCGTTATTCAAAAAATTAAACAACTCGGAAGCAGATGTAAAGCAGACCCCCGCTTGTCGTGTAGCTGTAATTTTCAATACTCCAATCCCCGTGGACGTCTCCATATGAGTCAAAATCTCTTGATTAAGCAATATACAACCAACTAGCCACATCCGGTGTCAGTACTTGCAAACCGGGCGTATAAATCAAAAAAAGCACTTCATACACCATATACTAAAGAATTCCGTGTCGCCACATGAAAACACTTGTAAAGCCTGGTGGTACTTAGCAGTTTCTAAAGAATTCTGTGTCGCCACATGGAATGTGTAGAGCCTGATGGTTACTTTGTAGTTTCTAATAAATCCCGTGGGGATCCGGATTAGAATAGGTCCTCAGTACCCCTTGCTTGTCGTAAGAGGCGACTAAATGGGGCGGTCCTTCTGATGAGACCGCAAAAACCGAGTCCCCGTGTCACAGCAGGTGTGGCACGATAAAGATCCCTCCTGAAATGTTCTCGAGAGGGACGTTAAACAATATTCAATCAGTCTAAAGAATTCTGTGTCGCTACATGAAAACACGTGTAAAGCCTGGTGGTTACGTTGCAGTTTCTACAGACATCAGTGTCGCTACATGAAAACACGTGTAGAGACTGATGGCAACTTTGCAGTTTCTACAGAATTCATATATCGCTACATGAAAACACGTGTGAAGCCTGGTGGTTGTAGAGCCTGATGGTGCAGTTTCGGTGAGCTTTCGTTTTTCTTCTATGTCAACACAGACAATACCGGTGTAACCGAACAAAAATATCCGCAATCGACATTTTCACTTTCTATCTAGTTAATCGTTTATTTTTATTCACTTTGAATCAATGTCAAAAACTGAAAATAATGAAATATATAGACAAATGAGTATCATTGAATTTTCACTGTTTTTACTGCGCTTCAGACGATGCAAAGCAGTTTCGCGCCACTGTGTCTGTTTTGGAATAACCATAGATTGTGCTGCCTCGACTATATGTTAACGATAGTTTTCATGTCAATATTAACTTGTTGTAAATGTGACACACAGAACGACCAAACACAAAAATAATTGCATTTACTGATAATTGAATTGTCAAAATTTAATACAGAAAATTCCATAGGATATTTTATGGCGGAGGTTTATTTAAAGTGATCACAGAAGTAAATTAACGATCGGAACTCCTTGGATGTCTCGTACTCGACATGTTTGCGAAACATATGAGGAGTTCCGATTGGTAAATTAGTTCCCACAGAACCCCTCCCACGCCCGTAAACATCCAAAAAATATAGATTAATTTAAGCAGCAGCTATGGATGCATTCGTCTCATATTCGTTGGACGTGTCAAGATCTGATATTTTGTATGCAACAAATATAAAATATGCATGAATGAAAATATTTCTGTCTGTTTCCAAACTGAGCAGAATTAATTAATTTTGGTAATTTCAATGGATATACAAGTACACTGAATTTCGTCTGAAAATTTTAGACTTTTACACATTGATCGTTACAAATTGCATTTTAAAAAAATATTATAACATTTGTGTAATAAAGTGCATAATAAGATTTAAAACGTAGGGGTATCGGGTTATACCAAAAAATAAGTTGCTGTCCTTTATACAAAAGGATTGCAATACGTGGACTTCTAACATTAACTTAATATTCTAAGTTAAATAAATATGTCTTTTAAACAGATTTTTAAAATCTTGAAACATGCGAATGTTTCATTATAGTCTTATTGGTATAGAACTGTAATGATATATACGTGTAGGCCTACTGGATTTGAAATACTTGTAGCTTTCATCTTTAATCTCAGAATTAAGCCATCCTTGTATATGATATGGACTTAGTTCAAATTCAACAAACGACATAATCTGGTTTAAATAATAACCCGTGGGGATCCGGGTTAGAATAGGTCCTCAGTAACCCCCCCCCCCCCGGGATATCCGGGTTAGAATAGGTCCTTAGTACCCCCTTGCTTGTCGTAAGAGGCGACTAAATGGGAGACCGCAAAAACCGACGTCCCGTGTCACGAGAAAGATGCCTCAAAATGCCGTAAGCGCCGAATATAGACGGAAGTTTTGCAGCCCTTCACCGGCAAGAGCAAATGCCCTTAAAATAAGTGTAGTCACTAAGTTGTAAAATGAAGGTAATTCATCTATAAAGGTACTCGATTTTAATTGCATGTATCTTAAGTTATTTTATCATACATAAGTGCCGTTATTTTAGAACACATAATTATTGTCTTCAAAAATTTAGTTTATTCATTAGAAAAATAAATGGTAATTCATCACATCCCAAACCTTATTGCACCAAAAAAAAAAAAATAGGCTGAAGAAAACATTCTATCACATAAATACTTCTGGAAGGGAAAGGGAAAAGTTAATAAGTCGACAATTACGATAACAACGACAGACAAAAATAAGAATAGCGAAAATTAGGGTACCTCTAAAGTGCGAAACGAAATCTACCGAAACGAAACCAACCAAAACGAATCGAAACCTACCGAAACGAAACAGATTATATCACCGAACTCTTTTAATTATAATAATTTAAAATGGTACCTTAGGCCCCTGTGAAAGTTACCACATATAGATAAAATTCGTCTCCCCTTTGATGTAGGCTTTCGGCTTGACTGATACAAAGTTTTAAAAGTTGGAAGGGGGACGGGGGGTGAGTAAGCACAAAATACATATCCGAAGTTGATTATTAAATACCATGTGCAATTAGTTTCGGATGCATAAATTTCAGAACGGAGGGTTACAGTCTCAGAAATCTGGGAAAACACACTAAACGAGGGGTGGGGTTGCCGGCGTTGGATCCGCCTTTGGGCATAGATACATTGTTTGAAGAAGCTGGTGTCTGAGAAAGTTGAAAGCAGGAAGAGCTCTTAACCTCTTATTTTATCTTAACTGCTGAGGTACGAGAACTCTCAATAATGGAAACAATTAAAAGGTATATCATATTATATGAAAGCAATTCGGTAAGATATATATATACATGTATTTAATAATATCAGGAGGAGGTCAACATTTTGTAAAATCAAAAGGCTTATGAACAAGGGAAGCAGAAATTACAAAGAGAACGGGGGGACATACTTAGAATCCACCGTCTGATATACTACATACAGATACACAATATCCACATGTATACATAGATTTGTCTAAATAGAGCAAAAAAATACTGAAATATGTATACATGCACAAAGGCGGATCCAACGCCGGCGACCCCATCCATCGTTTCGTGTGTTTCCCCAGGGGCCTAAGATACCATTTTTAATTATTATAATTAAAATAGTTCGGTTATACAATCTGTTTCGTTTCGCACTTTACAGGTATCCCGAAAATTACGACAGTTGACGGGTTAGAAAACGCTCACTTAAGTTTATGGCTTAGGTGAGCTGAAAAATGAGTCCAGAATCAAGGAAGAATAACCCCGCCAGTTAATTTTTAGACATTCAACACGTTTCCCCTTTTACATTTGTATTTTATCAAAATTGCTAGTCTAGAAAACATTTAACATTATAATTTGAATATTGCAAATCTACTGAAATCATATTCTCGATAACAATTTAAAAAAAACCCATATAATTATATCAGTATTTATTATTGTAATAAGAATTTTTTATATTGTAAAAATAACAAAGAAAAGAAGTTGTTGTATGATGAATAAAACGTGATATTATACAAAGTTAATTATCAACAAAGTGTCCACGATATGTAAAATACAAAAGATAAAATCAATATATATGGAATATTTGAGGATTGGTAAAGATGGCAATCAAATACTTGTATGTTTCTAATCGTTCAATGACATGCAAGTGCTGCTCATTTTAGGTTTACGATCGTGTAATAATCTATATGATAAAAACAAGTTAACCTGAAATAGACATTATCAATAAGTTTGGATCTTAGAACTAACCTTTCTGACGTTCCCAGATGAAATCTCCTGATGTATCTGTTGAAATACACACCAACTGCGTTTAGGTTCTGAGAACAATCTGACTCTAGAGTTAGTTTCAGCGCTCTTGTATAATTTTCATGAATATTTAAACATTTATTGATGTATTTTAAAGCCTTCATGGAATATTTTATCTGAATTTATGGATAATTATTGAATTGATATTACTTGTTGTCATGTTAAATATATAGTCGGTAATTTATTTCCAATTAGTCTATCCTTTTAATACAATTTATGACCGATAAGTTAGGAGAAGACGAAAACATGTTTGACACAAATATAAATCTTTCAGTAAGAAAAACAAATAAATTAGTTTCAACCATTACTATTAGTTACGTCGGTGGCGTCCTTAGAATAATGAATGTTTTCTGATAGGACAACACCCGCTCTGACGTAATACAACGCCCACGCTGACTTAATACGACACTGTCCGCTCTGACGTAATACAACGCCCAAGCTGACGTAATACGACATTGCCCGCTCTGTCGCAATACATCACAGATGAAACTGAGTTTTTCTTGATTTCTGACAAATCGAAGCAGGTTAGCAAAACATCCTGGTAAGTTGATACATTTAATACGATTAGTCCATTTCTCTTTGCTCTTGAAAAACAGTGCTTAATCATATAACAACAAATCAAAACTTTACCTGTAAACATTGCCCTTTTAAATGTTGGATATATATATAAAAGCGTAGATTTTACTAGATAATTCTGTGGTTGTTATAATAATTTAGTTTGCCAATACAACCCATCATTGGGTTTAATGCTGTCTGACGTGTTTCATACAGGTTGTTTGACCGCTCTTGGCACATCGATTTTGACTACGGATAACTCCGTTTACCTGATCAACATATACGGCTCACGACGGGTGTGACCGGTGGACAGGAACCTTCATTTACTAGATGAAAGGTGAAGATAACGAACAGTGACCAATCTTATAACTCCTATAAGCAATACAAAATAGATAGTTGTTCAAACAAAGACCCCTAGACACACCAGAGGTGCGATCACGTGCCTAGTAGGAGTAAGCGTCCCCTGTCGACCGGTCACACCCGCCGTGAGCCCCATATCCTGATCAGGAAAACGGAGTTATCCGTAGTCAAAATCAGTGTGCCAAGAACAGCCTAACAATCGGTATGAAACACGTCAGACAGCATTTAACCCAATGATAGGTTGTATTGACTAACTAGATCGTTATAACGACCATAGAATTTGCAAAATGCTGAATTTAAACGAGACTGTTGAAACACATGCACCATTAACTTGTTTGTCAGTAGCTTGCCTCGATTTAAAAACTGACCATACGCAGAACAGGCTCTTACGTATTGAATCAGTTGAGAGATATAAACACCATATGCAAGTGATAATGGAATATTGCTACATAAATATGGGAAGTTGACGATGGAGAAGTTGAAATCATCCCTTTTGTCATAAAGTAGAGTTGTTAGTTTGTCGTTGATATCTACTTTCAATGGAATATCGAAGTATGAAGCAGAAGTGGACGACTGTGGTGTCTTATTTCGCTGGGGTATATCGAATCGACATAAGAATGAAAGTTATTATTGTTAATAGATAAAACGTCGTCGATACACCTAAATGTCGAATTGAAGGCCACAGCAAGAGATTTTTTCTTCTCACGTAGATGTTTTTGAATAAACTCTGCTTCATAGGAATATAAGAACAGGTCAGCTAACAAAAGAGCACAGTTCGTTTTCAGGGGGGTTCCAACAGACTGTTGGTAGACCTAATCACCAAATACCACGAATATATTGTCAATGAGGAACTCTAGCATATTTTTCATTTCAACTTCAGAGTACTTGTGAGTGGAATCAGAGTGGCTTTTAACAAAGTAATTTTTGGGATAACTGATCACTAGATAGGAATATTTGCGTTTTCCATTTTTGTTGAAGAAACAATTGTCTATGATGTCAAAAAGTATAGTCTTTAATTCATCGTGAGGAATGGCCGTGTAAAGTGTTGAAAAGTCATATCATATATCCCTTATAATTCCCCCATTTCTAAAAATAAAAACCTTTGTTTTTGATATATTCAGTCAAATTCCAATCTATAAAATCAACATTTACTGCAAACCATCTGATGTCTCAATCAAAATCACCATGCCATCGGCAGACATTAAGAAAAAAATATTGATTAATTGTAATTCTATACTAAAACAATTTACGCGTATAAAACTTATTTTTGTATATCAATTGATTGATTGTTTTGCTGTTTTCCGCCACACTCAAGAATTTTTCAGTTATCTGGTGTCGCCCAGTTGAGAGTCCGTGTGATTTTAGGAGCGATGCTCTAACACACGGCCACGGAGGCCAAAGGAAGGGTGATAACTCTTCACCTTGTATGAGCCCAGTTTCGTTATTGAAATATTCACTCAAAAATCCATCGAACTTTAAACATAACATTACTGTAGAATGACTTAATGACTTGGAGAAACTTTCTCTGTATACCAACATTACATAGTTTGGACCATAGTTTTCAGCTATTCACAAATTCGAAAGCTTTCTAAAAATCTACAAAGCAACAATACAAACGCTTTTTATTGTTTAAAGATTTTGTTACATCATCCATGGATGAAGGGGATTCAAGTTTGTTCAAATGAAGGATCACGTCCCTTCAAAGGGGAGATAATCACGAAAATGTAAAAATAGGGTGGGGTAATTTAAAAATCTTCTTCTCAAGAACATTGGGTCAGAAAAGTTAAAATTTAAATGAAAGCTTCCTGACATAGCGCAGATTTAAGTTTGTTCAAATCACAGTCCCGAGATAGGGTGGATTTACAATAGGGATCAAAGTTTTACATGCGAATATATATGGAAAATCTTTAAAAGTCAATAACCACTGGGCTATAAATGTGGAAATTTACACGAAAGCTTCCTGACATAATGCAAATTCAAGTTTGTTCAAATCATGGTCCCCCCCCCCCCCCCCCCCCCCCCGGTGTAGGGTGCGGCTACAATAAGGAATCAAAGTGTTATATGCTCATATGTAGGAAAACTCTTTAAAAATATCTCTTTCATACTAACTTGTTAAATATACTTGTAAAAGTTTCGTTTAGAGCACATAAAAACATTCTCATATTTCTTATCCGTAGATGCCATTAGCTGTTGTAAAATGAGAACTTTATCTTTCCAATCATCAGTTACTTTGTAACACTGATAATCGGATAAGTGACTCGGCGGTTTGCTTACCCTTGTACTTCTCCTCACCGACCTATCAGACTCTTCCTCATATGTCTCATTTCTTTCATGTTGTTGAACATTAACTTCTTCAGGTTCCTCTTGTGGAGCAGCTTATGTCTCCTCCTGGGCTCCGGAGTTCCCCAGTTTCAATGGCCTGAATATCCCCATATCTCTCATTATCCTCCCCAATGTTCATTGGAACATTTCTGGGTAATTCTACCAGCTGGTATTCAGAATCGTCAGACTCTTTCCTTCTCTATAACTGCTCGATTTCTGAGTCGAGGTCCTGGTTTAGGTTTTGGTCTGCTTGGTTCAATCTGAGAAGCAATATACGTGCAAACATCTTTATCTAGGTAACCAATACTATGGAATCATTAGAATTGGTGGTGGCTCAATTTTCGTGGGTACACCTCACCCATGAATTTACATCCTCAACGAATACAGACAACTAGTATACAAGAATCTTACAAATATATAAATTCACGAAATCACGTCCCCACGAACCCGTAAAAATCAAGAAATCCACGAAAATTGACCTCCACGAATTTAAATGATTCTACAGTAGGTAATAACAGATTTCTATGCAAAAATCTTTTCTTCACGTCTCCATTCTCCTTTTCAACTACATAAACTGGTATGTCAGTATTTGATTGATCTCTTACTATGTACGGTTGTTCCTCCCACCTGTCCGTTATTTTATGTTTCCCATTAAAAACCAACATTTTAACCAAAACTCTGTCTCCTATATCTATTCTAGCACCCCTGGCTCTTAGATCATACCCTTCTTTCTGTTTTCTCCTAGATCTATCAGCAATATCCTTTGCTATTCTAAAAGCATCCTTCATCCTATTCTTGATATTCTCGACATACTTGTTTAAACCCATAAACTCTGTTCCTTTGATATTCAAAGTTAAGTTTAATGGAATTCTAGGATGACGGCCGAACATAAGAAAGTAAGGTGTTTGACCTGTACTTTCATGTCTAGTGCAGTTGTATGCTGAAACTAGACGTGAAACATACTCTCCATTTTGCGCTTTCTGGTCTGGATTTACAGTTCCTAACATGTCAAATAGAGTTTTATTAAAACGTTCAGACATTCCATCGAAATTCCAGGAATACTTACTGTGACCAATCAAAGACTATTGACCACTAAACTAGTCCTCTGCCTATACTGGTCTTGAATGAATAAACCACTAAAGACAACTCTTATTCTAAAGAAATATAACTCTGGTTATTTTAAGTTTTAAAACACTCCAAAATGACACATTATCACATTGGCCAATTAAATCGTTTTAACATCTCTATGACAAGACCTTGATATATATACATGTACTAGCGGAAAAAAGAAACTGTACATTATAAAATTTTGTATAATTTTTCTATATTTATTGTTTATATTTATAAAATCTAAACAATCGATAAAGGTGATGTTTTTGAACAATATCGGATAGTACCCGACTCAGATGCACGGACTTTTTCATGGTTAGTGAACACATGTTGTTTATTGAAGTGTTCGTACGCACGAGTTTTACGTAAGGGTTAATGTACGAGTATCACTCCATTGCTTTTAAGGAATGGAGTGATACGAGTACATTGACCCACTTAAAATCCACTGTAAACAATAATAAAAACTAAACTTTGTGCATTTTAATCATGTCTTACGTTTTTCATTCTTTTGTTGCATGCATTTATATCTACTTGTATAAAGGTTGACCTACTTTTCGAACACTCCATTCCTGAAAAATAATGGAGTGTTCGAACAAAAGAATGACGTCATTGGTGGATTTTAATGACCAATACTGTTTGGAGTAATAAGTGTAAAACGTTTGTTTGGACACTATTCGTTAAAGGTCAAGTACGGTGATATTCTTAAAACTTGACTTTTACACAGAAAAATGTCTGTCGTACACTTATGGACTAATTTCCATGGCAATTTTGATAAAAATCACTTGGCGTGAAGTACACGGCGCTATCAAACTTTTACCTGAGCGATCGATAAATGTATCGTGACATGAGTTATCGCTCGTAGCTTATGACGTCATCTGAGACAACTTTCGATTGCATTGATAGGGTTTTATAGTGTTTACATAGAAAGTCCTGTATTCATGGTACAATGCGCTGCTTTGAACTGCAATGTCAAATCGGGACAGGGATTAAGTATGTTTCTTTTCCCAAAAGACCCTAAACTTCGAAGAATTTGGACACTGAAACTGAAAAGAGACACTGAGATTTGTGACAAGCCACGAGGATCAGTGAGCGACACTTTAATTAACGAGGATCAGGTTTCCATCAACCCCGACGCATCATCCTGTTTGACTATAAACAAAATGCAAAGTGATGGTTAACTGGACATCCTACAAAACAAGTGGAGGGATGTATTTTAATTATATAAAAAGTTCAACCCAAATTAAGGGGGGATGCAATCCACCCCTCTCTACATCCACCACTGAATGCTTTAATACGACATTGTATTCAATGGGTTTGCGATTGCACATAAAAATTAATGTCACCCATTACCTAGTTCAAATTGATTTTATTTCTTTTATTAAATGAAATATCTTTCGAATAGTGTCGAACTCATACTATATTTATAAGGGACTCATCATTTCATTTCTTCACTATATATATTTTGAAAAAATAAAATACAGTAAAAATGGAAATGAATTCAATTTAAAAAAAAACCCATTTTGATAAAACCTTATTTATTAGGTCAATCCAATTTCCAAAGCTTTTTCTTCAAGTTCATCATGAAAACAAGTATAAGTTTTTCCTTTTCCTAATATGGTTTTAAGTGCTACAGACTGTACATTAATTAATATATCATGAATCACTAAGGCAAAATTTCACACCTCAAAATGCTACAATTCGTTAACTTTGTGCCGTGAAGAAATTACATGTACTAATAGGCCTATTTTACATTTTATGATATTGTATCTACATGTAAATGTTTTTCTTTTTAAAAAAAAAAAAGGGGGGGGGGGTTACAAATAACGTTGTGCACAATAAGTTTTTTTTTCTTTTGTTGTTCTTTTTTCAAAAAGGCATTTTTCAATTAAATATATATCTAGCTAAACATATTATAATCTGAATCTGATCAATCTCATACCAGTGAATTCCATTAAAAAAAATACAAACGGGAGAGTCAATCTAGTTAAATATGCTCACAATCGCTACAATAGAGTATACGGCGAGTATCTATGAAGTCTGATTTTGATTAGCCTAGATTGTGTAAAATACAAAGGTTATCTTTTGATAAAACATTTTTCCAATATCATTCCCACTTCTCTATGGACTGGCTCGGTAAATAATTTCTAACTGAGATTCCTATGAGATATTTGTCGAACATAGACCATCGGATGGTTTCGAAACGGGTGCAGGTACAAATATAAAAGGTTGAATCCCTAAACTCAAGTGTATCTACGGTATTTCACCGTCACTATCCACGGTGTTGCTAAAACTGGCAATTTCTCACAGAAATTAAAACGATGATATACAGGCGTAAACAACTACAATTGTCTCAGATGACGTCATAAGAAGGGCGATAATTCCTTCATTCGTTTCTATAAACAACGATTTTGGAATAGGTATTTTACGCATTTACATGGATTTAAGAAATAATAATAAACACATCAATTAACTTTTCAAAACGGGTTTTAATGAATTATAAACTTTATTTTCAAATCTATTTTTATTACACTTGACCTTTAAGGAAAGCACTTTAGTTTTGACATAATTTACCCTTCTGTCATGCCACGACTCAGCAAAAATCAACATAATCGTGCTGTTGGGATGCTTCAAGCTGGAATGGCACAAAATATCGTAGCAAGACACTTTGGAGTTCATCAGAACACCATCCAGTCATTATGGAGACGTTTCCAACAATCTGGTAACACTAGGGATCGACCACGTTCTGGGCGTGTTCGTGTGACGTCGAGTCGACAGGACAACCACATTAGACTTGTGCACCTGAGAAATCGTTTCCAGACAGCAAGTTTGACTGCTCGTAGCATTCCTGGACTTCGACCAATCAGTCCAAGAACTATGCGTAATCGTCTGCGCCAGCACATCAGACCAAGACGTCCAGCGGTGCGTTCAATACTGCTTCAACGTCATCGTATCGCTAGAATAGCGTGATGTAGACGACATCTGCGATTCAGAACACAGGACTAGGTCAATATTCTGTTCACTGATGGATCCAGATTTCATTTGGATAGCAGTGACGGCCGTTGTGGAGTGTATCGTCGCGTCGGGGAGCGGTACCAGGACGCTTGTGTTGTGCGACATCAACAATTCGATGGAGGTAGTGTTTTGGTGTGGGGTGGAATAACAGCACGTGGAAGGACCCTTCTACAAATTGTCAATGGAAATCTCACCGGCGTACGCTATCGAGACGAAATTATTCAGCGCCATGTGATACTCTTTATACAGAGACAGCAAAATCACATAACTCTGCAGCAAGACAACGCAAGGCCACATGTTGCACGTATAGTCAGGGACTTTTTTGTTCAACAGAATGTCGATGCCTTGCCTTGGCCAGCTGTTTCCCCCGATTTATCGCCGATCGAGCACGTCTGGTATAAAATGAAACGACGTTTACGCCATTTACCTAATCAGCCAGTGACATTGGCTGATTTAGGCCAGGCTTTAACCAACATCTGGAACAACATCCCTCAAGCATTTCTGAACACTTTAGTGGCATCAATGAGGCGCCGTTGTCAAGCATGCGTGAATGCAAATGGCGGTCACACGCGTTATTAACTTTGTTAATTCAAGTTCGAATACCAGTGTGCTAAAATTGACGTTATTCGACGTTAACATTAATGGGTTGTGAAATGTTGTAACGAATACATTTGTTAGCCGTATTACAAAAAATTAAATTTGTTCATTCTTATTTTTTCATATATTAAATAATGCAGTTTCTTTTTTTCGGTAGTATACTTCAGTGTTTGATCTTGTGACCTTGACCTGGAAGTTTCACCTACTTTTAATAAAAATCTGACCTATTTAAATCTCCTGAAGTGTTTGAGATAGAGCTTTCATATTCTGTATATAAATTTCTTATGGCAAGGGTCCCGTGGGGATCCGGGTTAGAATTATAGGTCCTTGCTTGTCGTAAAAGGCGACTAAATGGGGCGGTCCTTCGGATGAGACCTCAAAAACCGAGGTCCCGTGTCACAGTGGGTGTAGCACGATAAAGATCCCTCCCTGCTTAATAGTCATAAGCGCCTAGCATAGGCCTAAATTTTGCAGCTCTTCACCGATAATGGTGACGTCTCCATATGAGTGAAATATTTTCGAAAGGAACGTTAAACAATATACAATCTTATGGCAAGGTCTTCATATCATACCATGATATTTAATCTTGGTCTTGCCTAGAACAGTAAGATCATGTTAGTCATATTGGTGTGAGGCATTTCTGTGTGATGTGAATTCATTTTCAGTTGTGTTGTGATCCTTAGGTTGGGGTCACAATATGAAGTAAAAAATTTTCATGGGAATAAAGATTGATAAAAAAAAGAAGTCACAACAGCTGAACAATGGCAGTGTCATGGTGACTTAGGTGGGCGATGTGGTCCGTGGGCCTCTTGTTGAAAATAGGTATTAATTCAATATGTGTTTCACAACTATTTACGTCATGTTTAACATTTTATTCAGAAAATATCACACACAAATTTATGCAACAACGTAAAACAAATTCAATAACAATACGTATAGCAAATGCTGTTAATTATATATCATGCGTAGGCATATGGAAACTTATAATTGAATGACTTATTATGATTGATATTGAAGAGATGCCCTATCTCTATGTTTTGGTTCTAACTGTCAGTATATATTTCGCATTTCATATAAATGTCAAGACTGGGGTTAATTTCCCTGGTTATCCAAAGAAGACAAATGTCGATAAGTACAATAAATAATAATGAATTAGCACGTGCCGCTTACATCAACGAATTTAAAACTAAGCTGGGTATTTATTTCAATATTAGAGATACACTGTAGCTCATTTTGCGCAAAATGTTTGAAATGACAATCTTAAATTTTGTTGCATAGTTGAATGTGTACTAACACTTATTTAAAGTTGAAAATTCTCGTTTTAACGCCAAAATTAATACTTTTTGAGAGTCCATACAAAAACAAACATTGAGTGTCCTCCTTTCGGTCTTCAGACACATGCGTATAGACGTTAAACAGTGCAGCATGTCGTCCAGTGAGAGAAAGTAGTGGATGGACCTAGAATTTTGACAGATTTTGCGAGAAAAGGGATAAAAATAGAATGAGACAAAACTCACACGTGAACTATAATTTACTTTGGGATCAGTATGACCGTTGGAAAACCGATAGTCGCCTGAGTTCAGGATATTGCACTATAACCCTATATGTAAACAATGGAGGAAATTCGAACCACGAATACATATTTCTCTCTGATCTAAAGTATCTCTTTTAACCTGTTTTAATGTTTCAGGAAGCATAACTACATGTGTCATTACCACAGAACACTAATTATGTATCCCCTTCCCAGAAGGGAGACATATTGTTTTGTGAATTCTTCTTCCTCTTCTCATACAAAGTTTGTCCTGGCCTGGAGGTTATAAAACTTTT
Organism: Ostrea edulis; assembly: GCF_947568905.1. Taxonomy (NCBI): domain Eukaryota; kingdom Metazoa; phylum Mollusca; class Bivalvia; order Ostreida; family Ostreidae; genus Ostrea; species Ostrea edulis. Next base: position 87,380,842 of record NC_079169.1, read on the forward strand.
CCCATACTCATACTCAAACTCAGCGATGTTTGTTTTGAGTACAACTCTGGGCAATGGTATATGGATAAACCATGATAAGACAGTGTGCCACATGCCAATTTTGATTACCTTATATGAATTTTTGTGCATTTTTGTTGTCCAGACTATAACATTTTTTTCTTTTAAAAATAACACAGGTCTTTGATATTTTGTGCGTTGGCAAGTTTGATTTACTATCATATGTTTACAACACTGTTCCTTGTTTAAAGCTCATATCATATAGCAGAATGTTATGTTCTGTAAGTCATAATTTTCCACTTTAAAGATGATCCCTTAGAAATGTTTATCAAAAAAAACACTGAAAAATGAAATGGGAGACATCCATTTTAGTGTGCTAAAACAAATCTTCCTAGTTCATCCACGTTTTAAATAATGTCTTATCCCACTGATTCATAATGTCTGGGTCAAGGATATTGCACTATAACCTGTGTGTAAACAATGGAGGAAATCCTCATATGTTCCTGGGTCAAGGGGTTGTCCTTCCCCACTTTTTTGACAAGATATTTTTCCGTTCTTATCACATGCAAAGTTGAGTAATTTTTGCGTGATAATTTCAATCTATTGTCACGACTGCAGTGTCGACGACACATTTTAAGGGAACACTTTCACCTGGTCTATATATTTTGGGGGGTAGGGTTTTTGATATTTCACATATACATTTAGATGCTTCATGAAGAGACCTTTCTTTTGGTAGCAAGACGCTTGACCTTGAATTTTGACCTACTTTTCAAAATCTGTAACCTTGGCCTTATCTTTCGAACAAAGGAGGATAGGGTTATTATACATGTATATCGAATACACAGACTGCGAACAAAAGTAATCACAGGGACGTAAAACAATATTCAATCAATCAATCGATCGCACGGGCGATGGCGGCCATTTTGTTTATCGATAACGCTTGACGGTAAACAAACATGTTTTTGGAGTGTCTAAACGGCATATAATTTGTAAATGCACAAATATGGTAAGAAAAACATTTTGTTTCTATCAATAATCACTATAAATAAATAAAAGAATGTAAAGTACCTCGGGATATACCATCGGGCCCTTTGAACTTGGCGCACTCGTTGTGGAGGGGTGCATGGAGATTTTGTATAATTTACTGTAAATGAAATCCAGATTTCCAAAATTTTGTGATACAGTTCATCACCAGAATTTAATGTGCAAATGCGATATTGAAATTTTCTTTTTATTACCAGCCAAATGTTTTCTATTGGGCATAAATCAGGTGATTGTGTGGGCCACTTCAGTGCTGGAATTTGTTTGTCAGTTTTGTAATTGGTTAAAAGACAAGATCAATGAACAAATGTATTGTCATCCATAAACAGATAATTGTCATCTTGAAAGAGTTTTGCTATACAGGCCACAAGTTATCTATGTATTGTTCAGAGTTAATCATGTTGTTACATGCATTTACTCTACAAAGAGTACCAACGTCATGACACATAATGCACCCCCAAATATTGGACTAATTACGGGTGTGTGGGGTGTGGTACAGTCCGGCAGTCAAGATTTATTGTACAAGTTTCGGGGGGGGGGGGGGGATACAGTCCGGCAATCAAGATTTGAATCACTTCTTCTCCAAATATATACACTCGACAGCAATCTAATTAAAATTAGATGTTAGATACGCTCATATATTCGCTACACAAACATCTAACAACATCTCATAGAGGGTCACGTCAGAGGTAAAATTTGCAACAGCCAATCAAATTTCCCCCTTCATATCGATATGGTATTATCCCACAATTCCATGTATTGTTTACACGAGGAAGAGAAAAAAAATGGCGGCACCCACGATCGTGACTTATTTATCGCGTGTTTTGTTTAAATTTTAAACTATGGCGACATCGGGGGATCTGTTCATGTATACTTCAGCAAAGATGACTTTTAAGTAACTGTTCTTGTTCATTTTCAAATCCTCGAGATCAAATATATTCAAAGCGGTTTTAATCGCTTCCATTTCTTCATCGGTCGCCATCTTTGATAAGTAACCAAATACAGTATATAATGAGGATTTTCATTGGATGCCGATGACATTCCACCTTTGTAGCGATTGGTTAATTTTTCATGCAAATTTGACCTCTGACATGATTTTCTCCAGGGGTGCCTCCGTGGCCAAGTGGTTAGACCATGGCGCTATCACACAAATCACACGTTTTCTAATCACTACCTTGCATGTATAAAGAGATTTGCAGACAACAAACATCATTACGTCACATTAATGACCTTCAACTTTTTAAATACATCATCGGTGAAAGGATAACTCATGTCTGTGCAAAGAGAAATAACCCGCAATGTATGTTACTCGATAAACACGTTTGAAAAACATCGCGAACATGCGAATACTTTTGTCCACAGTCTGTAGATGACTCGTAAAATCGATAAAGATCCCTCGACCTAAAACCCTAGTCTAGGTCACCTATACGTTTGTCAATGCAGTATTCTACGAGACAAGTGGGAAGTCAAACGGCTTGCGTGACCTAGGCTACCTAAAACCCTTGAAGGGTTCATGGGCAATAGTGACGTCACGGTCTCCATATGAACGAAAAATTCTTGAGCGTCCCGTTACACAATATACCACCAACCAACCTTTGTTTTGGTGACTTTTTATCTCTTGGCCTTGGACTTAAATCTATTTTCGAAACCTTTTTCCTGAGCTATAGGAGATATGATTTTGATATTTCATATATACCGGTTCAGATGCCTCAAGAAGAGTCCTTTCTTTTGGGTCGTGTGGGGATTCGGGTTAGAGTAGGTCCTCAGCACCCTTTTTCTTGTAAGAGGCGACTAAATGGTGCGGTCCTTCGGATGAGACAGCCAAAACCGATGCCCTGTGTCATAGCAGGTGTGGCACAATAAAGATCCCTCCCTGCTCAAAGGCCGTAAGCGCCGATTATAGCCTTGCAGCCCTTCACCGGCAATGTTGACTTCCCAATATGAGTGAAAAATTCTCGAGAGGGACGTTAAACAATATGATATGTTTACGGTGTGACCGTTGAGACGAGCGAATACCCATAACATCTTGCAACACGACTTGAGGCAGTATTCATTTAACGCGGGAAATATAACGCGGTTGATGTAAACTGCATTGTGACGTCATATTAGCTGCGATTTGTTTTTCTTTCAAATCAAGCAATTATCCACAACAAAATGTACGAAGGTATGGGAAAGCTTGTCTGGAATTTAAAATCATTTGTGGTATTTTCAAAACTATTCGTTTGTTTAATCTACAGGATTGTCAATGAAGTATTCCGCAGTGACGGCGACATTTTTCAGCTGATTAAGAGCAAATCACGTGACTCCATTGCGTAATCATTGGAGCGAGCTCGTCGCGTTTTTCGCGACGCGAGCTTCGCTCGCTCTTACAAACCAACCTTTCTTTTCAGGTTAGAATAGGTACTTAGTACCCCTTGCTTGTCGTAAGAGACGACTAAATGGGGCGGTCCTTCGGATGAGACCGCAAAAACCGATGTCCCGCATCACAGCAGGTGTGGCACGATAAAGATCCCTCCCTGCTCAATGTCCATAAGTGCCGAGCATTGGCCTAAATTTTGCAGCCTTTCACCGGCAGTGGTAACGTCTCCATATGAGTGCAATATTCTCGAGAGGGACGTAAAACAATAATCAATCAATCGTATCGAGTCTTTTTGACCTAGTGACCTTGACCTACTTTTCAATAACTTACTTGGGCTATATCTTTTCAACCAAGGGGCATTGGGCTTTGATATTTTACATATAGGTGCCCCATGAAGAGACCTTTTTTTTTTTTTGGTACCAAATCGTTTGACCTAATGATCTTGTCCTTGAAATGTATCATACTTTTCAAAAACTTTAAACCGGGCTTTGTTTTGAACCAAGAGGGATAAGGCTATGATATTTTAAATGAAGATGCCCCATGACGGGACTTTTCGTTTTGTACCAAGACATTACCTTGAGTTTCGACCTTTTCAGCAAAATATTAACCTTGGCTAAATCTTTTGATCCAAGAGTGATAGCGCTTTGATATCTCAAATATAAATCCCTCAGTACAGGCATTTCTTTTGGTACTAGTGGTGTTTCCTTGGACCTTGAACTAATTTTCAAAGACTTTAACCTTGGCTCTGTCTTTGAACGGGGGGGGGGGGGGGGGGGGGGGTAGGGATTTAGCAAAGTGAGGTTATAAAATGGTTGTTTAATACTTGTATGTATATTTGAAATGAACACTAACCACTAGCTGCAATAATGTAGCTGCACATCTGTCTGTCAGTCGAATTTCTTTTTCAGTTGTCAGCTCCTAACCAGGATATCATGCTCAGTGGTTAACTTGTGCACAGCTCTGTGACGATCCTTTCACAACTTTCTAATGGGCATTTGTACTAAACCACAGTAGGATGTATGGTTACTGGTTGTGTGTCCAATGTGCACTCTGAACTTTTTATTGTGCCGCACGTGTGATCTAGTTTGCCATTGGCAGTACAACCTATCATTGGGTCAAATGTTGTCTGACGTGTTTCATGCCGATTGTTAGATCGTTCTTTGCACACTGATTTTGACTACGGATAATTCCGTTAATCTGATCAAGATATAGGCTTCAAGGCGGATGTGACCGATCGACAGGGGATGCTTACTCCTCCTAGACACCTGATCCCACCTCTGGTTTATCCAAGGGTCCTTGTTTGTCCAACTCTATTTTGTATTTCTTATAGGAGTTATGAGGTTGATCACTGTCCGTTAACTTCACCTTACATGTATAATTTTCAGAAAAATCCATGCCGAGCACAACCCATGACTTTGACACATTCTTTTGAAGCTCGGTAAACTGATTTTGCTGCCAAGCTGGGCAACGTTATTGAGTTCCCCTGGGCTACACCGAATGAAAGTTGAAACATGACGCTTTCACTTCTGAGTGATGTTCTTGGAAGTCTATACACATCCAGAAGTGGCTTACCTAACACACGACTTTCTTGCATATTCTTCTTTACTCTTTTGGCCATGTAGGTAGATTGTTCATCCTCTTTCAGGGGGAGACATATTGTCTCTTTACTTTCTGTTCGTTCGTCCGTCTGTCTTTCACAAAATCTTGTGAACACTTCTCCTATATGACTTATCGGATAGACTTGAACCTTCGTACAATGCTTCAATGCCATTTGTAGATGCGCATATTCTCGGGACAGGGGGTCCAATTATTTTCCTAAAAGTTATAGTGGATCTAAGAGGGGTGGAAAATGTAAATTAGCTTGTGAATATGAAACTTTATACAATACTTCATTCCCATTTATAGATGTCCATATTCTCTGGATAGGAGGATCCAATTATTTTCCTAAAAGCTATTAATAGTGGATCTAAGAGAGGTGGAGGATGTTAAAATAGCTTGTGAACACAGGCACTCAACGTTTTAAATATTTATAATAAAAAAAATGTCTTTCTGTAAACATAATACTCACAAGGTATATCACGCCGCCATCTTGGTTTTCTTTTTTACCCGCTACATCGCTTAAAAATTTCGGTGAAAAGTTCGATATAATATGATTATTAAACCCCTTCCGTTTAGAAGCAACTCTGTCAAGGTCTTACCTCTCGCATCGTCATGGTGAGCTGGAAATAAAGTCCATTTATCGGCTATAATCAACCGTCAAATATCGTCTACTGCTTCTCAAATGCGAGAAATCGCGGAAAGGTGTACGTACGTTGACATAATTTTGGGATAGACCTTTTTTCATTGGTCGATAAAATTAAAAATAGTAGATATTATAATTAGCAGTTATGTTTTAGAGAGCGAGGTAATAGATCTTGAACACTATTCTATTAATATATACTTTATTTATTTTTTTAAAACTTTAAACATGATAACTTCACTTATTCATGCATTCGTTGTATTAAAATTAGCCTAGTTGAAAGTAAATGTCATACGTATAAGAAAAGTTCAAAATGGAATTAACACACACGTGTACGCAAGCGCGCCTACACGTGGGTATACTCTCAAACGTTCACAGTGACATTTATACATCTAAATGTCCTGTACTGCCTATCTGTAAATTTTCAGTGTTGTAACAATGGGTGACAAAACGTGGGTTAGTGGCGAAACGGGGGGGGGGGGGGGGGGGGGGGGGGGGGTGTCATGAGCATTTCCACTGTTGTTTTGGTGATGCGGTATATTTTTAAAATAAATTTCCCGTGCCAGCCTGTCCCGAAACCACACAATTGTGCCTGAATTTTATTGTTTGCAGGGCTGTAACTACCCTGAATTCAATGCCACCCCCTTTTTCCCGCTCAATCGTCAGAGGGTACATTAACAAGGGAATTATCATTTGCATAAGCATGTCAACTTTTGTCCATATTTCAGCGATTGTTCGCTTTTGAGAAGCAGTAGACGATATTTGACGGTTGATTATAGCCGATAAATGGACTTTATTTCCAGTTCACCATGACGATGCGAGAGGAAATGCTTACAGAAAGACAATATTTTAATTATAGATAGAGTGTCTGTGCTTGTGAATGCTTCTCCTAAATGGCATTTCCTATAGACTTGAAATTTTGTGCAATACTTCAATGTCATTTGCAGATGTGCATATTGCAGGGATAGGAGAATCCAATTGCTGTCCTTTAAGTTATAGTGGATCTGAGGGGTGGAGGTTGTAAATTAGTTTGTGAAAGCTTCTCCTATGTGGTTTATCGGAGTTCGTAATGTCTATGTTCCTGTTCATGCTTTCTCCTCCATACCATGCAATACATTAAGGGGAGGAGGTTTCATTTGGTGTCCCCGTGAGGATCCGGGTTAGAATAGGTCCTCAGTACCCCTTGCATGTCGTAGAAAGCGACTAAATGGGGCGGTCCTTCGGATGAAACCGCTAAAACCGATGTCCCCTGTCACAGCGGGTGTGGCACGATGAAGATCCTTCTCTGCTCAAAGGCCATAAGCGCCGAGCATAGGTCTAAATTTTGCAGCCTTTCACTGGCAGTGGTGACGTCTCCATGTGAGTGAAATATTCTCGAGAGGGACGTTAAATAATGTTCAATCAATCAATCTTTTGGTGCACTTCCAATTTGGGGAGCTGGGGAGATATTTGTTTTTCATATAAGCAAGCTCTAGTTCCTCAATTGTTTTTTATCCTGGCCAGTAGTAGCATCTTTTTATGGTTGTTTTAGCGAAAATGGCCGTGCACCTGCTACATCAAAGCACTCTATTTTACAATAAATAATAATTGACAGTGAGATATAGCTAGATGACAAGATTTTAAGATAATATATTAATAGTCAAATTCGACTGAAATTTAGCAGGGGTCAGTCCAAAATTGTAACGATGTTGTGTTTGTTAGTTTTCAATTTCACTTGACGAAAAATGATAGATTTATTATACATATATATTATATATAATATTTGTACTGCTCAGCATACTGTCAAACTATACGGCATTTTTTTTTCGATTTGAACAAAAACTGTTTCACTGATTTGAATGAGTTATCTTTCTTTGATAAAGTTTTTCTCCCAAAAAAATCCATACCCTTTAGTGTACACCTGTACATAATCTCACCTCTACATAACCTAAACAATCCATCTCCTAGAAAATGAACGATAAGGATGAAATATTTATGTCAATTCATCACGGGAATTTACCAAAAAAATCGAATGCCATTGGCTTAAATACTGTATTTGTATACGCAAACTTCATTCAACTAAATTATGATCAAATATTAATAACCAATTTTTTTAGACGAATTTACATGTAATATGTGACAACAAAAAACGTTTCAAATTGTTATACAGGTATTTATTTATACGCATATAAAAACTTAATAAATTGAGATAAATTATGAAAAATGTGTAGAACGTATATAATTCTTATACATGTACCTTGGTTAAAAATACAATTATGTTCGATTAATACGACACACGAGTACATCTAAAGAAGAAATCAATTAGTTCTTAATTTCTATAGCATTTTATATTTCGAAGGAGCATAATCAAAATCACAGGAATAGGTTGTTCTATAATCATGTTTTATGAAAACAACGCCAAGCATCCTTGCACTCACATGGATTATGACGTACTTCCACGAGCACTGTTTGTTGATATTAGATTGAGTCAACGAGAGTTCACGTCGCACGACCGAGTTTTACGGTAGCTGATCTTGTAATGCCCACCATCAATATTTACTCTGCATGCATGCTTTAAATTCCTTTCAGAAGAAACATGACCTGAGAATATTTTTCTACACATGGATACCTCAATGAACTTATAGTATTTGTTGTACGTCTGATTAAGCTGTTTACGACCACATGGTCAATGGGCATATTGCCAAATGTCATTCAACGAGAGTTATTTTGTTTACATCACAAAAATGACCGCCCGGGTTCTCGTCTTCCCCTTCGATATTTCCATAATATTGACTTTACTATTCATTAAACAAAACAACCCAGCGCGGGTACATGTACACATTCGCTGGAAAGTTGCGCAAATTAACTCAGATTTATACACAAATGTCAACGAAATTAAAACAATACTGCTCCATGTAAATATATGTATAATAGTAAATATATGAACCCTTTTTTGAACACCAGAGCCAGCCAGGAAAATGTTTAGAAATAAAACGATAATATACTCGTAAAACCTGTATCCGATGCCATTGCTCCATGATGTAGGGAGAGTGTGACGGACCTCGCACTTGACCGATATATACAATGCTATACTACAAAACTGCAATGTATAAAATTTAGTCTATCTACTAGGATGACGGCTAGAAAGTGACCATAGAACTCCTCGCGACTATACACTACCCTCACATTGGTCAATAATGGAGCATAACAACTCTATTAAAACATTACACTGTATTTTACTAGCGAACCGCGGGAAAATACGTTACTTAATTAATTGACTTATTGTAAGTTATGATAAAAAGATACTGTATCATTATCATGTGCATGCCAATATATGTAGTATAGGCGCTTTAATTGCTTGTACATGTACCATTGAAATACGTTTAACCTAACTGAAATGCACTGTATTGTATCTGCCCTCAATAGGGACCTAATTTGTTTTGTTATGTGATTCTTGCAATACAAGGACAACCTTGACACATTTTGTTTTCTTGGCTATATTAATGCAATTTATCAGGATCCACGTAAAGGCATCTCGCTCATCAAAACAAATTGTAAGGTGCTGGTATCGGTGTTGGGGTTAGTAATGCTTGAACTTTTCGTACTGAAAGTGTAATGTCGAGTAGAATGGGAACATTGATTAGATGCTGTCATAAGACAGTAATACCCGCACGCATGTATAATCCCCGTCCCATTTGTGTAACTAACAAATAAGTCAAAATAGTTACCACATAACATACCATATATATTCTTGCTGCATATGTAAAGATGCATTAAATATTATTTTGTTGGGCAAGTGCTCTGTGATCATCTTAAATCCTCTTTCATAATAGTTGAAATTGAGGTCCTGACCCCTAAACCATAAACAATGTATTTTCCTACTGCACATATCAAGATGCATTGGGTATAGTATTCTGTTGGTCAAGTGTCCTGGAGTCATCCCAACTTCTATCATTTTCTGTTTGTTCAAGTGGTTTTTAATGGTTAAGATTCCAACCCTTAAAGCAAATATATTCTTGTTGCACATGGCACAGACTAAGCACCATGCCTGGAGGTTATAAAACTTTTACCGCACTCATACCCAAACTCTACCATGTTTGTTTTGAGTACAACTCTGAGCAAGCTCCAAAGCATGCTCGTAAACTCTTGAGCATGTACTCCATTTGAGTATGAGAATAATTTTATAAAAATTTTATAACCTTCACCTTTGAGTATGAGGACGATTTAGAGCACATAGTTCGAGTATGAAAACGTGCTCAAAAAGTTTTATAACCGCCAGGCCAGATTTTTCTGGACGTTTTTCCACCCCATTTGCCCCTCAGGATGAAAAAGAAAATTCCAAAACCTTATTGCACATTCATAGAACTCCATCAATCATTTGATTTGGCTACTGCATAAAACGTACGAGGAGTTCTGGGAACCAGGTTTTTCAACAGAAAAACATCGTTTTTCATCCCCTCATTTGGCCCCCAGCTGGGTGAGTATGAAAATTCCGAAAATTTATTGCACATCTACAGGACAACATTGAACATCTTCCAAATGATCATTTGGCTAACACGTAAAATGCAAGCTGAGTTATGAGAAGCAAGTTTGTGTAGTGAAACGTCGTTTTCGACCCCCATCTGGCCCCCAGGGTGAAAATGAAAATTCCGAAACTTTATGCATATCTACAGGACAACACCAATCATCTTCCAAAAGATATTTAAGCTATTGCGTAAATGTATGAGAAGTTCTGGGAACCAGGGTGGTCTAGAAAACACATCAAATTTGACCCCTATTTGGCACCCAGAGTAAAATAAAAAATTCCAAAACCTTGCACATCTACCGGACACCACCTATCATATTCCAAAAGATTAATTGATTACTTGTTAAAATAAAAGAGAAGTGTGACAGATGGACGAACGAGGCTTTTTAGGGAGAGGAAAGTGACAGATGGACGGATGGGGTTTTTTATGGAGAGGAAAGTGTGACGGATGGGGGTAATATACTCTAACTTTCTTTAGAAAGTATGGTTTTAATGAAGGTAACTTCTTCAAAAGAATAACAAGACTACAAATTGTCAGTTCATTACACATGTATCCTTATGTAGTGTATATTCCTATGTTCAACACGTGGCCCTCGTGCTCACAGTTGGAATAATTAAGTTTTTATATTTGATGGGAAAACTCTTTGAAATGCTTCATTAAAAAAAAAATCACAAGTTTGCAAGATTAATTTCAGATCACCCTCATATCTTGTTTGATGCATGTTCGTGCACACTGGTCAAGGTTGGGGTTACGTTGGTAATGTTAAAGTATGATGAAGCCAGATTTTAGTGTGAATGGAGGAAGATCAAGATGATCAAGTACTGTTGTGTGGCTGCGCCGTTTTGGTGGTGGCTCAGTCATGGTTTGAGCAGACATCATGGTCAGTTACGATGGAGACACGGGCCTGTATGTCATAAGCAACTTTACGGATCTTTAACTGGTGTTTGCTCAGAGATGAGATATGTGCATGAAAGGCGAAGATAACGAACAGTGATCAATCTCATAACTCCTATAAACAATACAAAATAGAGAGTTCGGCAAACACGGAACCCTGGACACACCAGAGATCAGGTATCTAGGAGGGTAAGAGGAGTAAGCATTCCCTGTCGACCGGTCATACCTGCCGTGAGCCCTATATTTTGATCGGGTAAACGGAGTTATCCGTAGTCAAAATCAGTGTGCCAAGAACTGCCTAACAATCGTCATAAACACGTCAGACAGCATTTGACCCAATGATAGGTTGTATTGGCAAACTAGATCGTTATAACGACCATAGAATTTGCAAAATGCTGATTTTAAACGAAAACTGACCATACGTATAACAAGCTCCTGCGTATCGAATCAGTTGAAAGATGTAAACACCCTATGCAGGTGATAATGGAATGTTGCTACATGAATAGGGGAAGTTGAAATCTATCGTTAGAACTTATTCTGGTGCCATCGAGGATCATTTCATTTTAATGGACGATAATACCTGACCCCCTCCGTGAGAGGAAACAATCATCAGGAGAAATTGGACAGCAAAATAACCGGACTTAATTCAGTAGAACATGTATGGGACATACTCCAGAGAAGCCTAAACCAAGCAAACACGCTCCGTGAACTTGAAAATTCTTCTGGTTGAAGAATGCTATAGAATATTCCAAAATAACTTTCGGGATTTAATAACAGTTTTCCAAATCGATACAGGGACACAATAAAGGCTAAAGGTGGCCATCATACCAGATACGAGCACAGGTGTGAATTGTTCAAGTTCATCAGAACCCCCTAAAATATCATTGTTTTCTTATGAAAACCAGTACTGATGGATTTTTTCATTGTTGTCTTAATTAACTTTTGTTGCGTTGTATACTTATTATTGAAAAAATTTGTTGCTTGTATGCGGTTTACACTTGTTAATGTTGAAGAATAAAGCGCCTTTTCTTAAGATTTACCAAATTTAGCAGTAACAAGAAATGTTTGTAAAACATGTATGCCCCCTGGTGCAAATTTGAAAAGGATTATACACATGCATCATTAAATTGATAGTAGTGCCAAACCATTTCAAATATTGAGCAGACAATATCTTCCTATGTCCAGAGTGGATTGACCATGTGACTTAAAAGTCAATAGGTGCCATATACTCCTTATGCTGTACCAGTGTACCAAGTTTGGCGTCAATCAAGCAAATGATTCTTTAAAAAATATAGGAGACAATATATTACTATGTCCAGTTTAACTTTTGACCATGTGACCTCAAAATCATTAGGGGTCATCTTCTCCTGAAGAGTCTGTCAAGCAAAGGGTTCTCCAGATATTGAGCGGACAGTATATTCTTATGTCCAGCTTGGCCCTTCACCTTTGACCATGTGACCTCAAAATCAATAGAGGTCATTTTCTCCTGAAGGTGTACCAAGTTTGATGTCTGTCAAGCAAAGGGTTCTCTAGACATTGAGCGGTCAGTATATTCCTATGTCCAGTTTGACCTTGACCATTCAAAATCAATAGGAGTCATCTGCACGTTAGGATTACCACTGTACCAAGTTTGATGTCTATCAAGCAAATGGTTCTTAAGATATTGAGTTGACAATGTCTTCCTATATCCAGAGTAGGGGGTCCTCTTCTACTTATAACCAACATACATATGGAAATTATATCATTACAATCAAGTGAATGGTTCTCAAGATATTGAGCTGACAACATGTGGTCTACCGACCGACCAACAGGTGCAAAGCAAAGCAAAATGCCCCTCTTCTTTGAAGGGGGTATAAAATAGGTTTCTTTAGTAGTCCCTTAATTTGTTGTTATAATAACATCTATGCAAACTTTCTACTTCACAAGAACTACAAGATTGCATTTGGTCAAATTAATTGAAAGCATTCCCATGTGAAATATTCTTTGGTTAGAAATGACTCTTGAAAATGCGGTATTTTAAGTGAATGGGGATCGGACAGCAGGCATAGCCTATTTTAGCCCCCACCCTACGCTAATATAATTATGTATATGAGAGTAGAGGATATTTTTTCTCTCTTCCAATATTGAATTGGTTATGATTTTTAAAATAAATACAGAACCGTTCCTTATTACAAATCCTCTCTTTCAAGGTTTTCACCCCACGTAAATGTATTCCAAACATCGGTCAGTTAAAGTTCAAACCTTGTGACCGAATTTTACTACGGTGAATTACATATGTAATGGACATACCAGCTGTTTCCCAGCGTGACGATGTCAACAGTGTCTGACTGACGACTATACTAGGACACAGCCTAGTGTAAGAGAAACTTCGCCCGTTCTGTGCAGTGTCGTAGTCGTAGTCAAATTTTTTTTTGGCATGTCTTGCATTCCATATTCTATGCCTTTTTTGTTTGTCTGGGGGTGGGGGGGTGATTTGTTATTGTTTTTTAGTGTGCACGCGTTGGTTTTTTGTTTTGTTATTATTTTTGACTGGTTGTATATCATTTAAATCCTTTACTCGTATGGAGAGGTCACCAATGCCGATGAAGGGGTGCAAAATTTAGGCCTATATGCTCGGCGCTTATGGCCTTTGAGCAGGGAGGGATCTTTATCGTGTCACACCTGCTGTGATACGGGGCCTCGGTTTTTGAGGTCTTGCTCTTACGGCAAGCAAGCGGTATTGAGGACATATCCTAACCCGGATCCCCACGGGACGTTATTGTGTGTGTGTGTGTGTGTATTTTTTTTTTTTATTAATTTATTTGTTTGGTGTGTGTTTTGGTTTGTTTTTTTTAGTCTGTGTGTTTTGTTTTGTTTGTTTAAAGGGGAATCTTTATTGTTGTTGTCTTATGTAGAGATGCCAAGGTACAATCAGCACTTTCCAGAGAGACTAATAAAAACATTGCAGCAGAAAGTGACTAATTAAAACTGGTATTGATTTTGTTTTTACTCGTTATGAATGTTTTCGTTTCATTAGATAGGGATTCCTAAATATTAAAATTACAAATAACTCTGACACAGAAATTGAACAGTTGTAAATAAATCAGATCGGTCTAGTGTGAAGGTGAGAACAGTTGTAAATAAATCAGATCGGTCTAGTGTGAAGGTGAGAACAGTTGTAAATAAATCAGATCGGTCTAGTGTGAAGGTGAGAACAGTTGTCATAAAAAGAGTCTACAACTGACAATCAGGTATCTGGGGTTGTTGTTTTTTTGGCGGGTATATATAATTTTAGCCTATTTTGGCAGTTTTCAATGATTTACGAAAATAAAAATCGCTAAATTTTAGTAAATCAGTATACATATACATGTATGTATACATTGTATAAATGAATAAAAATAAGATCACGAAAAATGTTATCCATCTAAATTAATAATATGCCTTGTGGCCCAAATCCGCCAAATTTGTTTCCTGCCACCCCCACCCCCACCCCCGGTTATATGTTATACAATTGATAGAACTTGATATTATCTAATCGGTTATTAAGCTACCTGATATGGGATCTGATGTTTTGCAACTTTCCCAACACTACTAGGACAAGTCTAAGATAGGAAAATCAAAATGGGGGTCATGCACTCCATATAGTTCTTGAAATGCAATGTTTCCACAAAACATTTTTAGCTTTTGGTTGCATATTGTTTAATTCGCATATTGCTTGAGAATATTTCACTCATTTGGAGACGTCAGATTGCAGTTGAAGGGCTGCAAAAATTAGGCCTAGTCTCGACGCTCACAGCCTTTGAACAGAGAAGGATTTTTATTGTGTATGTGATACGAGACCTTGGTTTTTGCGTTCTCATCGGAAGGACCGCCCCATTTAGTCGCAAGGGGAACTGAGGACCAATTCTAACCCGGATCCCCACAGGATTAGACTTTTGATTCCATGTCATGGTACTGTCGTATGGATATTCCCACACACAGGGGTTTTTTGTTCTACACATACCCGGCTGATAGCGGTGTAGGCACTGCACTGCCATCACATTAGTAAAATACCTTGAAACGCCTATAACTCGCTCGGGTTACTGAGAAATGTGCTGCTGTGTCCTTCAGAACGTTCATATATAATATATATATATAGTAATATAGTCAAGTCTGCTAGCTGCTACATTATGTAACACCATCATGTTAAAATAAACATAACCGCAACACACATTTCAATCGGACACTACATGTTGTTTGTGATCAGCACTACTCGGTGTTTGTGATCGGGCACTACACGGTGTTTGTGATGGGCACTACACGGTGTTTGTGATGGGCACTACACGGTGTCTGTGATCGGGCACTACACGGTGTTTGTGATGGGCACTACACGGTGTCTGTGATCGGGCACTACACGGTGTTTGTGATCGGGCACTACACGGTGTCTGTGATCGGCACTACACGGTGTTTGTGATGGGCACTACACGGTGTCTGTGATCAGGCACTACACGGTGTTAGTGATCGGGCACTACATGTTGTTTGTGATCAGGCACTACACGGTGTCTGTGATCAGGCACTACATGTTGTTTGTGATCAGGCACTACACGGTGTCTGTGATCAGGCACTACATGTTGTTTGTGATCGGACACAACACGGTATTTGTGATCGGGCACTACACGGTGTTTGTGATCGGGCACTACACGGTGTTTGTGATCAGCACTACACGGTGTTTATGATGGGCACTACACGGTGTTTGTGATGGGCACTACATGGTGTGATCGGGCGCTACACGGTGTTTGTGATGGGCACTACACGGTGTTTGTGATCGGGCACTACATGGTGTGATCGGGCGCTACACGGTGTCTGTGATCAGCACTACACGGTGTTTGTGATCAGCACTACACGGTGTTTGTGATGGGCACTACACGGTGTTTGTGATCGAACATTGACTCTCGATGTTGTGGTGTAATTTGAAGAGTTCGTCCTTTCTGTCGGACATCGAATGACCACATTTATCATAGTTTATCACAGAAGTATTGATTGCTACCTGGGGATGAACTGAAAGCAAAACAAAAACTAAATGCCGAAATGTTAACATATGGGCTCATACACAAAATGAGAATATGAAATCATGAATTTTAAGAAAATATAACTCAGATGAATAACTTGTCTTTTAGAATGAAAGTTTCTTTATGATATTATGCTTTTCTAGCTGAAATATAAAAATCTGTAACACTCGACAACCACATTATCAAATACTCTTCATATTTCTGAACAAAAAAATACAAGATATCACTACTCTCCGTTATATGGTACATGGGTCTACATACATTACACGTAAATGTCAATCACTTTTGTCTCACATCTTACTTTCAACACAAGAAAGATAAATCGGCCTTTGAAACATTGATACTCTTTCCAAAGGCTCAGCATTTCTGCACCACACCTATTGATTTCAAAGAGCTATAAAAAAAAAAAAAAATCTCCTTTTGTGAAAATAGAAATAACTGAAAATGATAGATTATAAATCCAGTATTTCTATAGGCCTGGTATATAATCTAGAACTACATGTATGGACAGATTTGAACCCTTAGAAATTAAAACTATAGCTACTTACATAAACTACAAACGGGCCCCTTGCTGACTACATGGGGCGGTCCTTCGGATGAGAACGCAAAAACCGAGGCCCCGTATCACAGCAGATGTGGCACGATAAAGATCCCTCCCTGCTCAAAGGCCGTAAGCGCCGAGCATAGGTCTAAATTTTGCAGCTCTTCGCCGGCAATGGTGACGTCTCCATTTGAGTGAAAAATCATTGAGAGGGATATTAAACAACATACAAGCAATCAATACAAGCGTGGTGGGTACAAAACTACGAATTTTACAATGAATATGGGTAACTGACAGGATCTGACTGGTTGATCGTGAACAGGAAGCCATGCAGCCAATTTGACCGACAGTTGTCTGGCGAGGTATTAGTACTCTAGACTAGGCTATATATAACACACATGTTAAATAAATCCTTATTATCATTGTTTTTAGATTTATTATTGTTATTTTTATTTTTTATTTTTTTGGGGTATTTGTGGCCTGTTCGAAACCTAACTTCTTATTCCAATTAAGAGTTGTCTTTCTTTGACCTTGGATGGGTTCAGAAATTATAATTAATTTGTTCGATGGTATTTATTTGACCTTTTTAAAGAGTAAATCTACAGTTCAAAGTCCGTTTGGTTATCGATGGACAAGCTCAAAGTCCAGTCTCTCGCCATTTTTCATCCAGATATGATTATTTGGCAAGATATAGGGGTGCACAGAGTGACCTTCTTAAGGTTAATTACTTCGAATTCTTCGATCTCATGTCATGAAGTAGTACTGTACTAAGAATTTGGACCGCTAAAATCTAAATAGGCTGTCAATCTTATCAATAAAGGGTCCATACAAGAATAATAGAAAAAAAGGATAAGAGATGAAAAACCCTCTGATTGAGTCATTTGAATCATTACTAGTACTTAGAATTTTTTTTTTCATGGAGAGGTATATATACGTACGTACCTTCCACGTGTATATGGCATGTCAGATGTTGCAATATTCAATATATTCCATTAATATTACAATTTTCTTTGTTATTATATGGTTTTCCATTGGTTTATATAATTTTTCATTCGTGTTACATAATTTTCATTTTATCATGTAATTGTCTTTTGTGTTGTATATTTTTGCATTTATGTTATGTAATTTTTTGTTTGACTTGTATTGTATAACAATCAATTTTGTAAATTTTCTGTTTTCATTCTACAATTTTAACAGATAGATGATTATTTTTTCATTCATGCGAGTTGTTTTTATTTTTTTCGCCATTCGTCAGTACTCGTCCATATTCGCGTATATAGGTCAGGGACAGGTTGTACGTCATACTGGTCAGCGGACAGCATTTGTAAACAACAAATGTTGTTATCAGGTGCATAAAAAATTCTTCGGATTCCTCTACATGTATTAGTAAAGTCTGTAATTCTCTAATTGCTGTTATGATTTCAAAGTCATCACTATTTTAATCTTAATTATTTATAATGAGAATATGTACATGTATTCCATAATTTTTTTAACTTTTTTTTTTTTACTTTTTCTGGAAATGCGAATTCAATATTATGCATGCATTTTTGTGAATTTGAGTGATTTAAAAAATTCATTCAACACAAGACGAGCATTTTTAATAGTACAAATTATCTATACACAAGATACAAAACTCCTTAGGATACAGCAATCAGCTCAATACGTAGCCTACTTAAGCCTACCATAAATTCCGCATACCGGGAAAAGGTGGTATTATAAAACAGAAGTCATAAAACGCAGATTATAATTCATATTTCTATTAAAACTCCGTATAAACTCATTATAATGTACATATGTAATGAAATACCTCTCCTTATTGATAGCAAACTTAATGGAACGCACTATATTATGGGGTGTTTACATTTTTTGCACTAGGAGAAATCTAGGTCATGTAAATTAGATAATTCATCTGTTTCTAGAGGCATGGCGAATAAGCCCTACCGTTACCAAAGTGATGTCGCCCTCTAGGGCTAATAATAAATCAACATAACCATGTAAAGTACGTGTATGTTTCATTACTATTTTTCAAAAACACACACCACACACACTTTGGGGGTGCGTTATATAATGCAATAAAAGAATATGACAGGTCAGTAGCACACGAGAAATGAGTACAAGGGCTCACACGGTAGACAACGTGAGGAGAAATCACTGCGACCTCCATCCGTGTATCGTCTGCTGGCAGTGGGACAAGCGAGATATCGGAGTACATATAAACCCTGACGTTTCATGATCTTACATGTAGGGAACTGTCAATTGAAATTCATATCCCAGGGATATTACATCCCTTTGGGTGAGGAAAAAGGGGGAGGGGGCCAAAAGAAACGTTTTAAAAACAAAAGTAAAAGATGATATTGCGCAATATCAACTTTTTACAAGCACTGACATACAGAAATGTATCATCTTATATCTCTGAAATAAAACATGTATTTTGATGGAAGTGAACGACTAGATGATGTATTTATTTAAACAATAAATCTACTGTGAATTTATCTAATCTAATTGAATTCGCAATCATTCTCATACACAAGTCAGAAAATACAAGTGACGTAGACGGCTACAAATAGCTCTCTCTCTCTCTCTCTCTTTCTCTCTCTCTCTCTCTCTCTCTCTCTCTCTCTCTCTCTCTCCATACTGCATTGCTAAAATGGCATAGTGATCTCTACACAAATTATTTTTTTTATAATAAAAAAAACCCAATGTTGGTTAAAATTCAAAACATGTATAATTATTGTCAATATTTACAATTGTCATTTCGAACATTTTAATTTCGAAGCAAGAATTAAACAAGACAAGAGTACGTCGGAGTCCTACATTCTTTAACGGTTTCTTTCATAATTTGCATAATCTATTGGATACGTCTTGTGACCCAATTTCACGTTTTGACCTACATCTGTGGATTTCACTGTCAAAAACAAAGGAAGGCGATAATGTCTATCAGGGGTCTAATTTATAGAATATTTTCATGAGAATTTTTTCCCACCACAGTAGATCTTTGAAACACTTCTTTGTCCCATATAAAGTTTTAATTGTGACTGTGGCATATAGATGTGTGGCTGTCCATTTATAGAGTTCTATTTAGAGGAATTAGGAATGGCACCGTGTAATTCATGGACTGGAGTTATGGAGTGGAGTTTGGAGTCAAATTTTGGATTCTGAGATTTTTAAAAAATATGAATGGAAAAAGACGTTCAAGAATTTGCATTAGTTTGAAAGTCTTCAATATTTTTGTATGATTGTTGGCTGCTTCACATCTGATTAGTAATTCACAGGAACAATGACCCAATTAAAATTTATGTTTCTGACACTTAGTCAGAACTTAGGAAAATTAAACCAGAAGTGAATAGATAGACATGATACTGACGAAATAACTACGGTTCTTTCAAAATATTTGGAAATATTTTGAACATAATTAATCAACAGATTTAGTCTGCCTTACTGGTTGTTTAAATGCAGTTTCATTAGATGTGTTAACAAGCCTCTCAAGAGCTATTAGGTTCAGAGTTTATAGCAAAGAAAGCAATTTTTCGGTGTTACACCTACCGTTTTTCATAAAATTTTAAGAATATTAATTAATTAATTTTTAAAGCTATATATGGCGTATCTGAGCTTAAAAAATGATATGAAATTGAGCGTAGATATACATGGTATATGTTATGTACGCTAAAATTAAAATTATCATCGATTTTGAACTCGGTGAACCTCTTGTTTCTATAGTTAAATTGACATTCAACTTTTCTGTTGAATCTTAATAAGATCCGCCAGGCGCATGACTGCGGGAAAATACAGAATTAAAGCCATGATGGAAGAATGTACATAATATTGTTAATATAGCATAATTTTCTCTTTACTTCTCTCCATATCTCCCTATCTCTTCCTCGCTTTTCTCTCTAAATCTGTTAAACTGCTTGTGTTCGCTGGTCTACCCCTCGTTTTCATTGTTCGCCATTATTGTTGATTGCCTAGATATAGTGTCGTGGGATCAAATTAAGGCGGAGTTATTCAAATATATTATTTTTGTGGAGTCGGTATAAATAAATCGGTTATTGTTTTAGATTTTTTATATCTTTGAAACACGATTGATTTAAATTGTGTAATTAACAGAAAAAGTCCTATCTTTATAGAAAATAATAAAAACAAATAGAAAGATCTTTTTCATTTGGTTATCTGAACTTATCAAAAATATATTTAAAATAAGTTATACACTTATACCACTACATAGTAGTGATAGTCCACTCCCTCCCTCAAAAATTTGCACTCTTGTATTCCTATTCTGTAAGCATTCTCTCCCTTGTGCTAAATTAATAATTCTAACAGACAGATGCAATGTAAAATATCTTCATTAAAATGCTGTCTGAGAACAACAAAATCAGCCACGGGTCATATCACACCTCCAGTCAATTAAAGCAAAGTATTTATTGTTTTTGAAACAGTTTATCTTTATTAAACATTGAATAAACTGTCACAGTTTTAGATAGTACACTAATTGACAATGAAAGCTCTATTAGATTACATTAGCTCATAGATAATTTTCTAAGTGAAAGCCCAGAATCCTTACACCCTGAGTAAACTGTGAACAATGACCGTTTAATTTTGATCTATGTGACCTAGTGTTGGGTTAACTTAGTTTTCCGCAGAACAACATGAGTCACCAATATATTGAATGCATAGCAAAGTATATTATTTAAGTAAATGTATATGTGAATTGATAATCTTTTTAAAGTGCCATGTTAAGAAACCAAGTTGATAGTTGCATATTTAAAGTAAATGAGAGAAAAATCATTGAATAATCTTCCTCAATATGGATTATATGGAAATGCATATAAACCATGGAAGTAGCTATTTGAACGAATTTGCAAAAATCAAACAACCTTGTAACATTTTATTAACCTACATTGTACAGCTGTGTGGTCAAAAAACCTATAAAAGTTTTAGCAGACATAACAAAGATGTGACAGAAAGATAAAATTTAGTTTAGGGGTTTTATCACCTTCCAATTATGTGTTGAAAGCAATGGTGGTCATTATTTATGTAACAGTTAAATTTGATTAAAACATAGAATAAACTGTCACTGTTTTAGGTAACATACTAATTGAAAATGAAAGCTCTGTTAGATTACATTAGCTCATAGAATTGCTTTCCAATTAAGTGAAAGGTCAGAATACTTCACACCCAGTTTCAGAGATGCTGATTAAACTGTGAACAATGACCGTTTAATTTTGGTCTATGTGACCTAATGTCGGGATAACTTGGTTCTCTAAAATCCAAATCATCTGGGGCCACAGAGGGGTAAATGATATTCGCACATGCAATACAAAATTAGATTCCATTGAACACTACTTCTATTAACAAACAAAACCACAAAAGAAATTAATTTAAGTTTTTGCTTGAAAGCAAAAATTAAACTAAAGAAAAGAGAAAAAACAGACTCCAAAATTTGACTCCAAACTCCACTCCATAACTCCACTCCATAACTCCAGTCCATGAATTACACGGTGCCATTAGGAATAACATCTGTAGTGATACATTAGATCTTCAGACGAAAAATAAACACACACATGGCGGAGTCAGACAGAAAACCCCTTTACCTCTTCTGTATTCTAATTATCGACACTCGATTACATTGCCAAATATATGAAATGTTCCAAAAAGGAATTTTAAGTCCAGAATAACATATATATCTTTTGACAAATGTATTGGAATTCCCCTCCTGGTAGCACCATCTGACAGGAAAGACGGTGTACGCAACCCTCAACGACCCTGTGGATAGTCAAAATCAATTGATAGTAATAAAAAGTGATCTGACTACTGTAGATGCCTATACATACGCTAGGAAATTATTTTCACGTAATTTCGCAAGAAGCGCTAGCGCAGCATTACCCGCGAAATAAAATTATTCGCTTTCATTTTTATATTGCCAAAATACTTGTCAAAACTCTTGATTAACAAACCACTTGCGAATTCACGTTTTCGCTGTTTAACGTCTACGAGTCATTTCATGATATTTAAAAGTAGGCCTACTCGCATAAAGTAAGGAATCCACAAATACGAGCTTTGGGTTATACATATATGACGTCATGTATTCAAACTAAGGTGTAATTTAACTCCTAACACTAAAATCTCACTGTAATGATTAATTATCTAAATCCATCAGCTCCAATTCATTAGATGTATATATCTCTAAAAAGCGTCCATCGAAGAATTTCAATCCGGCATTTCTCAAACCTTTCAACATACAATTGTACATGCAAAATCACAAGCAAACATTGAACATGAAATATGTATCATGTAACACAATAATAATATATATCGCAGAATGACATAACCCCGGCTCACACAATAGTTGACCATCTGTTTTTGTCCAAAATCTGACAAGATGAACTTTCTAAAAGTACAAGTGAAACAATTAATATACTTTAGTAATGCGCTATTTAAATAACATTTATACATAGTTAATGTGGTAAGAGAGTGTTTATTTCTACAAAAAACCATTTTGCGTTTTAGATAATGAATGTCAAAATATGTTTTGTTCTTGCCCAGCGCATACGAAACGATTTGCTATTCTGTAATCAAGGTGTTACGACATAAATAAAAGATTAAAAAAAAAAGAAAGAAAGGAAATGAGCTCAGTGTACACATGATATTTACATAATCTCATAAGAAGATAAGATACGAAGTATTTTCATTTTATTGAGTTAAAATAACATGTTTTCACGTTTCAATGAAGTAATATACCATGGTGCAAACAATTTGAAAGATATGCGTTGTAAATTTCACTCTGATCAATGCCTGAATTAGAATGGCGAATAATGGGTCACAATGTCTTCATTAGTCAACTCCAAGTTCCATTGTTTCTACATGTCTGACATGCTGTTTATCGATCAGCACTGATTTATTGGTCTTTATGTATATAGTGTCTATTTTTTGTTTGCATATTAAAATACAGTGATGAGAACGTGATCAAAACAAGACTGTTGAATTTTGCCTTCCAACGTTACTCGATGTAAATTGCGACCTTGTCCGAAATCTAGATGTATTGTTAATCTAAAGATTGGATGTGTATTCAACAAGTAAATTTCAGCTTATTGTGATTAGATGAATTATCATGCAGATTTATTCGCCATTTAAATACATGTACGTGTATATTATCTGATGATTAAATTAAGGTCGAGAGAAGACAAGCAGATTTCTTAATCACATTAAAATCAGACTTCCTGTCCACATGTATCAAATGGTTAATTTTTCACTGTAAACTCTGGATATGATAAAAGACACATATACGATTTCTGCAATTCTCAAAATGTTTGAAATGTGTTAGCGAACAACATGTACATGTACCAAGAAGAAAAATATACATATCAACTCTCACACGCCAAGCTATCATTTATATGTATCAACTTGTACATGTCAAACTCTTATATATAGCAATCCGTATATATCAAGCTATATAGATACATATGATATAGGGCTCACGGCGGGTGTGACCGGTCGACAGGGGATGCTCACTCCTCCTAGGCACCTGATCCTACCTCTGGTGTGTCCAGGGGCCGTGTTTGCCCAACTCTCTATTTTGTTTTGCTTATAGGAGTTATGAGATTGATCACTGTTCGTTGTCTTCACCTTTCATCGTGCTATAATGTACAGCAATTCGTACACGTCAAGATATGATACATATATCAGCTTGTACATGTGAAGCTACAATAAGCTATAATACATATTCATTCGTATATATCAAGCTAATATCCTGAGAGCAAGCTATATTACATATCAAGCTAATTTCCTGAGAGCAAGCTATATTACATATCAAGCTGATTTCCTAAGAGCAAGCTATATTACATATCAAGCTAATATCGTGAGAGCAAGCTATATTACATATCAAGCTAATATCGTGAGAGCAAGCTACATTACATATCAAGCTGATTTCCTGAGAGCAAGCTATATTACATATCAAGCTGATTTCCTGAGAGCAAGCTATATTACATATCAAGCTGATTTTGTACATCGCTGATACCAGTTAGTAGGGTGCCGTGTGTTATTTACTGAGTGGCTGTAAATGAGAATTTTACAACTTAGCTGAAAATAACACAATATATATTATTTCTTATTCATAACACTGCATCTAGGGGTTTGTATTGTTTGTGAATGGTGACAGAGTGTTTTATTCTGTCTTTTGTTAAATGCTGTGGATTAGTAAGGTCCAGTTAGGTGTCGACTGAAGTAAAAGTGTAGAGTGAAGACGAATAGATTTATTGAACTTCGCAGGGGTCTCAAACTATCCACAATTATGTTCCCTCCAGAACTTTCTATATCATAAATATTTCAAGAATCTGATTAACAAAACACAATTACAGCACTAACAAACTGCAATTACAGCATTAACAAACTACAATTACAGCATTAACAAAACATAATTACAGCACTAACAAACTACAATTACAGCATTAACAAACTGCAATTACAGCATTAACAAACTGCAATTACAGCATTAACAAACTACAATTACAGCAATAACAAAACATAATTACAGCATTAACAAAACACAATTACAACATTAACAAAACACAATTACACCATTAACAAAACACAATTAAAGCATTAACAAACTGCAATTACAGCATTAACAAACTGCAATTACAGCAATAACAAAACATAATTACAGCATTAACAAAATACAATTACAGCATTAACAAACTACAATTACAGCATTAACGAAACACAATTACAGCATAAACAAACTACAATTACAGCATTAACAAACTACAATTACAACATTAGCAAAACACAATTACAGCATTAACAAAACACAATGACAGCATTAACAAAACACAATGACAGCTTTAACAAAACACAATGACAGCATTAACAAAACACAATGACAGCATTAACAAACCACAATGACAGCATTAATAAATACAATTACAGCATTAACAAACTGCAATTACAGCATTAACAAACCACAATTACAGCATGAACAAAACACAATTACAGCATTAACAAACTACAATTACAGCATTAACAAAACACAATTACAGCATTAACAAAACACAATTACAGCATTAACAAACTACAATTACAGCATTAACAAACTACAATTACAGCATTAACAAAACACAATTACAGCATTAACAAACTACAATTACAGCATTAACAAACTACAATTACAGCATTAACAAACTACAATTACAGCATTAACGAAACACAATTACAGCATAAACAAACTACAATTACAGCATTAACAAAACACACTTACAGTGTTTGTAGTATAGACCTATCTGTTTGTGGTATAGACCTATCTGTTTGTAGTATAGACCTATCTGTTTGTGGTAAGAATGGTACAACTATATTAATGCAGTCTGTGATGTCTGGGAGGAACGTGTCTGTAAAGTAATTAATGATACTCTCGTAAGATAGCTAATCTTGCAAGACGAGAGAGATAGAGAGATGAGATAGATAGATAGATAGATAGATAGATAGAGGAGAGAGAGAGATGAGAGAGAGAGAGAGAGAGAGAGAGAGAGAGAGAAGACAATCTGATTAAAACCAGATATTCGATCCGCTCCTCTTTTAGCCATGTCTTCTACGCGGCATGGCCAACAGAGGAGCGGATCGAAGATCTGGTTTTAATCAGATTGGAGATCAGAGAGAGAGAGAGAGAGAGAGATTAACAGAGAGAGAGATCGAGATCAGATAGAGGGAGAGGGAAAAGAGAGAGAGGTCTTGAGGAAGATCAGAGAGGGAGAGAAAAGAGTGATCAGAGAGAGAGAGAGAGAGAGGGGGGGGGGGGGTTTACCACTTGGTTACGGAAAACTCAAAAGTCATTACTTTTTTCAATGAATACATAATTATATCTATAATTAGTTATAAAAAAAATTAGTTTAAAAAAAACAAAAAAACCTGTAGTTTGTTATTATACCTAATATGTCCTTTCTATGTATTTAATTATTCCTAAGGGATGTTTTAAATTGTTTCATATGTTATTAGAGTAATCATATCATTACATTAGGCGCTATATATTAATAATAATCATTATGCATTTTAATTCTGACACTATGAAGATTTTATTCACATGTATGTGTTCATCGATTTTATATTATCTTTTCTTTCACATTTGTAAAGCGCTTTAGAGAACTAATGTTGATAGGTCGCTATATAAATCTTAATTACAATTACAAATTACAATTATATGTACATTTGTTGAGGGATCCCAAGGCCGCTTGTCTTAAAGTAAATGATATAATTTACTGATTACCACTAATAGGATACCAATCTCCAACTAATCAGGTGATTCTGACGTCACGTATGAGCCTCGGCGACCGATGTATAAACGGCTTGTAACCTCACCTTCAATTTATGAATTCCAAAAACTTGGGTGATTTGTTGTTGTTTTTTCTGAAAATTATCTATTTTTTGATCGAACAAAAAATTAAAATTGCAGAAGTTGATTAACTAAGCATTTTGTTTCTTTCATGACAGGTATTTTATTTATATACTCCTAGACAGGAGTGAATTTCAATTCGCTGCATTCATAAGATTAATTACTTTCTTGAAACATGATATAATCGAGAACATGCACATGCATAATGGTTTAGAATCTTCGCAGTTTTCAAGTGACCTCGCGCCATCGCTAGCCCACGATTGTTAATCACTATCCTCTGCACAGAGACAGAACCCAGCGAGAAAGACCACGACTCACTTCATTGTTTGCTACAGTTTTTAACTACAAATTGTATATTTCAAGAAAGGAACGTGAAGATTTAATTTTGTTTTAAAAGATATCATTACTCTCTTTAGAGTATTGTTTGAATTTTATTTAAACTCCAAGAAATACCTTTTACTTGGTGTCGGTACATAATTTCCACGTGTTTATCTCTATTCTGATTCGTTATTTTCATGTACATAATGTTAAAACTAAATACAGGAAACCATTCTCAGTCAGGTGATCTTTTCTCTCATTGTACAAAAATACAACTTTATTTCAATTAGAAATTGCCTTTATTTATTTATATTTTTTTTTTATCCACGGAAATGTTTTCGGCCACTACACATATACATGTATATATGGTTGCTATGAACTGAGAGAAAAAAAGGTTTCCGTTTATGTCAAATATTTAATCAACAGCAGAAATCTATTGATGAAATATGTACAAAATTCACAATTGAAATCATAATCTGAATTTGTTATTTATATTTCTAGAAATTATAAAAATAAAAAAATTAAAAAAAAGGTAGACATAAGAATTTTTAAAAATCCTGATTTCTCACTAACAAAATTTCCAAAATCTTTATTTTTCTGTAGTTGGCTGTATTTTCTTAAGGTATCAGAAACTTGCGTATAGAAATATTCACTATTGTAGTAAGACTTAGGGAAAACCATGTAGAAATTCAAACCGTGATAAAGTTTCTGTTTATCAATCTTTACTTGAAAATAAATCTATCATTGAATAAAATGTTTAAACGTAAATTTCCTTCTCTTGAAACATACATATTATAATCCATATCATATTAAATCACTATGCCGATTATCACACCGTGAATCACTAATTCTGATAAAAAGTTGATGTGAACTGCAATTAGAATTTACCCTAGTTCAAAACAATTAAACGCATGGACGGCGAACATGGGGGAGAAATAAAAAAACGTTTCCGTACTTTACACGATAGGTGAATCCGGAGTCACGAATCCTTGTTAGCAAGTAGCATTACAGAGTCACTCTTTGTGCACGTTTTGTGCATCCAGGTATTGTGAATATTAATTCTAAACAAAAAAAAAAAAAATTTAAAAAAAAAAATAATTCCGCGCTGTATCCGCTCTAATCATCGTGTGCTGTGTTAGCGATGTCATTAAATCTGTGGAAATGTAACAATCATTCCATAATTTGATGGAGAAATTAGACGGAAGCGTAACCTTGTGACCGTTCAGAATCAGCCTTGCATCGAAATCGAGTTAATTTGTTGGGTGGTGAAAATGAAATCAATGACAGTCTAAAGACTGAAATGAATTATCAATTTCAGACAAGAATTTTTAACTAAAAACTCACTGTAATAATGAAGAAACGATAGAAATATATTTTATTCTATTTCATCTATTTATCTCCGAATTAGATAAATTATTAAATATATAGTCCATATCATAATTCTTGAAATATCTAAACGATCATGAAAAAAGGTCGTGGACACTTCCGCTAGGCGGAAACATGCATGAAGGTCGTGTGTATTTCATCGCTGTTGTGAACACGCGCCAATCACGCCAATACAATCCCCCATCGATCTTTTTCCCCTCTCTATTCATAAATGTATGTTAGACGTGAAATCTGTACTTATCACCCCCGATCACTTATCAAGTGGATGCCTGATTACTAAGCTAATTATTTTTTTATATATCCATTAAAACGCCATAGGTATAGTTCGTGTTACCCGCCTGTCTTTTAATTTCCAACATATCTTCTAAATCAAAAAAGAAAGAAAAAAGAAAAGAAAAAAACTGTATCGGAAATTTCGCTTTGAAGATTAACTTCGATATTGGTAATATATATGATATAGATATGATTTGGGAATATTCTCACATACTTTAAACACGTGCTTGTGTAGCGGCACATTGATTGACATACCTATATATGTCCCCTTAAATATAATAACTTTTATTATTGAACTTGTCACGTTTTAAATTTTAGTGTCACCCTGTAAATCAGAATTTACCACCTGATAACGACAATTCAGACCTATTCCTGGTGTCTCAACGTCAGCATATACATTATGTACATCAGATAAAGCATTGTTAGTGATAAATATACCGCAGGTCTATGTAGGCCAATAATAGGATGTGAGGAACCGATATGAATGTAATAATATATATATATATATATATATATATATATATATATATATATATAATTACTTTTTTAGCTAAGTCTTTGTACATTATCTATTGTTTCGTCATTGGCACACTTCAGCAAAGACTGGGGACGCGTGGGGGGGAACACATGCAATGTTACTAAGGTCTAGTGAATCAAAATAGATACTAGATATTTTCAAAGACCCGTTATATAAATATCTACCAGTATTGTCTGAAGTGGAGACTTTTGAGGTATCATTGCTTTGTTGTTCTTAGAGTAGATGTGTGAATCAACACTTATTCTTAAACGATGGAAATAGCATATATATTAAAATTAAAGCAAATTACAATTATAGTAAATTCAAATCTTTTTGATAGAGTCGTAGATGGGTATTAAGTATAAAATACATGTATGTGTGAGATGTCGAATTGTTAAAAATCATTTTATTAAGGAAAAATGATTCATATGATAAGATCTTCAATCTCTGCATTTCTGATCCTTTGTAATGTTTGGGGGTGGGTGGGTGGGTGGGGGGGTGGGTGGGTGTATAACATTTACGTTTTCTTTCCTAGCTATTAAGTACTATTTCTAATTCATAAAACACTTCCTTAAAGTATTAAAATATACCTTTCTTTCATTTGCATACAATTATTTCTATGCACTTTACAAAACAGATTAACCCGAAATCTCTGACGCAATCCCAGCAAGCAACACTATAGAATCATTCACTGAGCACGGATCGCGCAGTCATGTATCGGCAATATTCATTTACTCTGAACTAGGGGGAAAACGGCACTGCGTAAACCCTAGCCATTGTTATACAGCCATCACAGAGAGTTCAATATTTCTAGCGTGAAAAATACTTTCGGATACAAATTGTTTCATGTCATTCATGATAAAACACCACCGCCACGTTAACATTTCCACTCTTAGACTTGTTTGTCTAATTCCAAAGACTATCCCACATTGATAAAAAAAACAAGACATGGTATGTGTCTCTAACCGATGATAATATTTTAATAATATTGATTATAGTTATAAAATAATGATTAATGATAATAGATAATACATGTAGTTTTCCTAAGCCATACAGGTTATTTTGCTTTATGATTTATTTGCATGATAATTATATTCTTTACACTGTCACCATTAGTATTTATACCGATGTGTTGTCAATAATGAATTCATGCTGTTTCTAGGTATCTTATTTCTCGATATAAACAATGACCTTTCAACCTGATAAAAACAACTCAGCTGACATCACAATATATGAGTATCTAGCAATAGGGAATGCTTTATACCAAATTTGAAAAGAATTGGAAGGGTAGATATCAAGAATTTTAGTATGTTTAACCTGTTAACGCACAACGGACGACGACGGACGCCGAGCAATAGGTCACCTGTGTGACTCAGGTGACTTAAAAACCTGTAATATGTAAGTTGTGTGTATTGTGAGGGTATAAATATAAACAATCGAATCTTGGGTTAGATTCCGTTCAATCGGCTTCCGGTTACACCAATGACGTCACGATTCCATTGTTTATAAACTTCCTCTCACAAATTCCTGATTGGTAGTTAAGATCCTTGTTCTTTCTATTGTTTTATTATATTTATCGTTTAGATTAGACAGGTCATAAGATAACGCGCTGTTATTCCTGCAGAATGTACCTGGATATTTCTCACCTCGATCAATCTAAAGAAACGGTGCCAAATTCCCGGAAACATCTTCAGTAGATCCGGTTCTGTCGTTCGTCAGGAAGGCGCCATATTTTATGTGCAAACATTCTAACTTTGAAATATTTAGATCCGTGCATCAAAGGGCCCTATTCGAAATAAGCTTTCGAGCTTTCATGGGTTATCCTTAGTATTTATGTATGTATGTTTGTATGTATGCATATACCGAATAAACATTTATTTATTTTTATTTGAATTCAAGAAATGCAAATTAAGACTTCATTCAATTTCGCTAAACTATGTTTCCCTCTTGAGCCACTGTGTGGTCATATTTAGATTTGTGGAACTGTAGACAATGGCGGCATTTTCTCTTAATCATCTTTATTGTCGGTGAACTTAGTACAAATTAAACTGTAAGTAGATCTAGTTCTTGGGGGGGGGGGGGGGGGGTTCAAATCTTATGGACATCGAGGTTACAATAATCACCAAAATAAGCTGAAGGCGGCCTCATAGAATCGTTAAAGATGCCAAGAGGAAAGGGCTCGTTAGCTATATTTTAGTTACAGTGTTCTTTCAAATTCTTTTTTCAAAAGCAACAACAGGTTGCTACAATTAGATAAAACAATAATTAATAGAAAATATTTTCAGAATACGAACATTTTAAAGCAGGTGCAGATTCAGGGATTTGTTGGGTAGAACAATACAGAGCATCCAAGCCTAGTGTGTTAAATTTATCTGATCCCAGTGTGTTAAATTTATCTAATCCCAGTGTGTTAAATTTGTCTGATCCCAGTGTGTTAAATTTGTCTGATCCCAGTGTGTTAAATTTGTCTGATCCCAGTTTGTTATATTTATCTGATCCCAGTGTGTTAAATTTGTCTGATCCCAGTGTGTTAGATTTGTCTGTGTTAGATTTGTCTGTGTTACATTTGTCTGATCCCAGTGTGTTAATTTTGTCTGATCCCAGTGTGTTAAATTTATCTGATCCCAGTGTGTTAAATTTGTCTGATCCCAGTGTGTTAAATTTGTCTGATCCCAGTGTGTTAAATTTGTCTGATCCCAGTGTGTTAAATTTGTCTGATCCCAGTGTGTAAGATTTGTCTGATCCCGGTGTGTTAGATTTGTCTGTGTTAGATTTGTCTGTGTTACATTTGTCTGATCCCAGTGTGTTAAATTTGTCTGATCCCAGTGTGTTAAATTTATCTGATCCCAGTGTGTTAGATTTATCATGTATTAGATTTGTCTATGTTACATTTGTCTAATCCCAGTGTGTTATATTTATCTGATCCCAGCCTTTTAAATTTGTCTGATCCCAGTGTGTTAAATTTGTCTGATCCCAGTGTGTTAAATTTGTCTGATCCCAGTGTGTTAAATCTATCTTATCCCAGTGTGTTAGAATTTGTCTGACCCCAGTGTGTTAAATTTGTCTGATCCCAGTGTGTTAAATTTATCTGATCCCAGTGTGTTAAATTTGTCTGATCCCAGTGTGTTAGATCTGTCTGTGTTAGATTTGTCTGTGTTATATTTATCTGATCCCAGTGTGTTATATTTATCTGATCCCAGTGTGTTAGATTTATCTGATCCCAGTGTGTTAGATTTATCTGATCCAGTGTGTTAAATTCATCTGATCCCAGTGTGTTAAATTCATCTGATCCCAGTGTGTTAGATTTATCTGATCCCAGTGTTTTAGATTTTTCTGTGTTAGATTTGTCTGATTACAGTGTGTTAGATTTATCTGATCCCAGTGTGTTATATTTGTCTGATCCCGGTGTGTTAGATTTGTCTGTGTTAGATTTGTCTGTGTTACATTTGTCTGATCCCAGTGTGTTAAATTTATCTGATCCCAGTGTGTTAGATTTATCTGATCCCAGTGTGTTAGATTTATCTGATCCCAGCGTCTTAGATTTATCTGACCCCAATCTGTTAGATTTGTCTGATTCCAGTGTGTTAGATTTGTCTGATTCCAGTGTGTTAAATTTGTCTGATCCCAGTGTGTTCAATCTATCTTATCCCAGTGTGTTAGAATTTGTCTGACCCCAGTGTGTTAAATTTATCTGATCCCAGTGTGTTAGATTTGTCTGACCCCAGTGTGTTAAATTTGTCTGATCCCAGTGTGTTAAATTTATCTGATCCCAGTGTGTTAAATCTATCTGATCCCAGTGTGTTAGAATTTGTCTGACCCCAGTGTGTTAAATTTGTCTGATCCCAGTGTGTTAAATTTATCTTATCCCAGTGCGTTAAATTTGTCTGATCCCAGTGTGTTATATTTATCTGATCCCAGTGTGTTAGATTTGTCTGTGTTGGATTTGTCAGATCCCAGTGTGTTAGATTTTTCTGTGTTAGATTTGTCTGATCCCATTGTGCTGGATTTCTCTGCTGGTGTAGAAAACAGGAAGATAAATGGACACTGAATGACGTATATCAGTTCAGATTACAGGACATAAATCTACTTTATTTGAATATATGGGTCATCCTCCTCACTGGCCGTATTTACGAATGTGTCGGTCAATGACCCTGCCTGAGCATGAGGTAGCTAATCCCATTGTTACCATTGTGGTTTTGTTTACTTTGGTACCTTTTCGATTTTTAGTAATTGCAAGCTGTGGTGTATTCTAGCATAAAAAAAAATCACGATAAACATGTTTCCATTCTTCTAGAATGCAAAACATGATAAACAGGATTACAGCATCTGGAATATAAGTCTAGGTTTGCTGTGTGTGTTTGTTTACTTTGTTTACGTACTACATTCGTTTACGAAAACATGCTCACGAGATGAAATTATTGTGTGACGTGTCATATTTTTGCCATGTCTATGGTAAAAAGGTGCTATATGTGATTTACATATTTTTGGTTCAGGAGTTATTTTTGTCACCCATTTATATCAACTTGTTAGATATTTAATTTCGACAGAAATCGTGTCGACTTGTCAAATAATCAATTCTGCTGCATTTGGCCAGAAAGGCGTATCAATGCCCTATACACAGATCAAATTCATTTTCTGATAAGTCAACACAAAGTCCACATACAATTATGGGACAATTCGAAATAACCCCCAGTAAAGTGGACCGGCAAAACCATTTAACAAGAGGCCCACAGGCCACATCGCTCACCTGAGCAGCAGTTCCTAGCAATAAACAACCTTGAGCAAAACTATAAAGCAGCTTGGTTCAGAAGAAAAAACCTTTCAAAGGTAACGACTGAAAATTCATTAATTATCAAACTTGACCAAAAATTCATTAAATGTCATATGCCCTTGTAGACGGGCATGGCCTTTCATATTAACAAATTTCACCCAATGATGTTTTGTGCCATTGAGTTTGGTTCCTTTCACATGTAAAACTTTGATACCCTATTGTGGTCCCATCCTAAACCCAATGGTGATGAGTTTTATCAACTTGAATTTCCACTTTGTCAAGAAGTTATTCTGGCTTAGTGGTTCTTGAGAAAAAGGTTTTTAAATGACCTCATCCTATTTTTGCATTTTTGTAATTATCTCCCCTTTGATTTCACCAAACTTGAATTTCCTGCACCTAAGGATGCTTTGTACCAAGTTTGGTTGAAATTGAACCAGTGGTTCTGGAGAATAAGATGATAATGTGAAAAGCTTATGACGACAACAACGACAATTTTTGATCAGAAAGGCGCACTTGAGCCTTCGGCTCAGGTAAGCTAAAAAGTTGACCAAGTCGACATAATTTTCTGAGATTTTTTTTAATGTCGACTTGCCAGGTGATTATGTCAACTTGTCAGATGTTTTGTGGACTGATAAGAAAAAATCGTGTCCGTTTGTCAGAGATTTACATCGACAGATAAATATGTAGATTTTTCAGAAAATTTAGTTGAGAATGGATGGCAGTTAAGGATGTTAAAACACCTTTTTGGTAAGATAGTATTACTAAGATTCTTGTTATCAGCATCGTTATATCTGACAAGTCAGTCTAATAATGATCTAGCAACTCGACAAAATTATATGACAATGGAAAGGGAGAAATATGTCGCCAAATGATATCCACCTGCACACGTAATCACAGCTGGTATGGTATATATAACATATCATATCATCCCTTTATTTTTGTATGGCATCTATGACTGAGATTTTCAATTTAATCCAATCCCAGTTTTAATACTACAGCTGTATATATATATATATTATATATATATATAAAGCTCTAAATAATCACAACTAGGTACTGAAAATTTTCGCCCCAGCCCGGGGTCGAACCAGCGACGTACGGCACCCACCGCCTAGCAAGATTGTCAAACCAGTGCGTAAGTCCACTCGGCCACAACGACTTCCCTAAAAAAGGAAGTTTTGTTATGCTCCTAAAGCGCTACTTATACACACTGATGCAATCTCACACAGTCGCTGTGTCATTCAGTGTTTAAGATATATATATATATATATATATATATATATATATATATATATATATATATATATATATATATATATTATTGAACAGAAGGTCAATACGCCTTAAAAGGTTCATCTACAGACCATGTAACATCTCAGTGATACATCTATACAGGAAAAACAATTGGAATTCTCACCCCACCCCACCCCACCCCACCCCACCCCACTCCCTGGACGCTTGATACTAACCGTTCACTAAAACAGTCTTTAAATAAAACTTGGTCATATCTGAAATAACGGATATATGAACTGTTTATTTATCAAGTTTCGTTAGCAAATTATTCAGAGAGACATAAGGTCAGTTGTTTCAGGTCACTGTAAGGAATGAACTGTCAATATGCAATTTTCCATATATCAGCTCTTCTGTGATGGAGGTACGTTCAGTATTCTATTGAACACTTGGGTGGGTACAAGATGCGTACACATATCATAGACTAGTTATGTAAATAATGATTAATAGTTATGATAGAGTAAATTTTGTTTATATCAGCCGTGGTATATATTAGACTGACCATATCAAGAATAATTTGTTTGAATTAGGAAATTAAATTAAATACGAAATTATTATTTATTTCCTCTTCGATACTAGTAATTCTTTTATCAAAGAAAGATGATGATTATCGATTTTAGTGTGAGCTATTTTATCATCAAATACTTATATATAAACTTACTAAGTTTGTGTTTCCTTAGAGTTCATGTAATTGCATGGTAGCTGGTAATCATCCTTTAGGCAATGTATGAATTTGTACTCACCGCGTGTGTAAGAAACATATTTTACGTCTCACCATACGTAAGAGCTCCACAAAGGGAAACAACTATTGGGAAACTCGGAAATTGCATATTGCTGCAACATGTGATGTACATTGAGGCCTATAGTCACGAACAATCTCTTTCAGGTATGTGAATTGGCCTTTATAACGATGACTTTGCTCAACAAAGGGAAACAACTATTGGGAAACTCGGAAATTGCGTATTGCTGCAACATGTGATGTACATTGAGACCTATAGTCACGAACAATCTCTTTCAAGTATGTGAATTGGCCTTTATAACGAAAATGACTTTGGACTTGTCCAAATAGCTATGATTAACTGTAATGACACATGCATAAAGTTATTTTTAATCTTAGACTAGCATTAGCCTTACTTGATTATCAAAGACATTATTAAGTGTCGAAGTCCTAGTGTCAAACGACAACATGATTAGACAAACTGCGAGTTTATAAGGGGGTTTAGGGTTAAGTTTGGGCAAGGATTAGTCCTAAAGGCAGGAAGAAGTAGGCTATACAAACTGTCATCGTTAGAATAAAGGCTCGGGTTAACTTTAACCTCGATGCAAATATGGGTCGTCATCGAAGTCCGGGTTTTGGTTTGGGTAAGATGAAATAGAGTGATCTTATTTTTCGTCATGGTCATGGGATACTCTTAGATAAAAAAAAACAAAAAAACCACCAGCTAGGTAATGGTAAGAACCCCATCTTTCATTACTAAGACACAACACGCGGTCATTTTTAAAATCGTTTTTAATAATTCCAGGAACAGTTTGGGCAGAGGATGCAAGGAAATCGGGATGTCAGATAAACAAGTTGTTGAAGCAAACATCGTTTGTAATACTTCTTTGAAAAATAAAAACATAACTGAAGCAAGGTCATTTTGTATTCCTGGACAATCTTCTTGTAGTAGGTGCAGGTTTAGGACACTCTTATTTCCCGTGTTATATATACTGTCAGATAGGTGTCAGTTAGCATTCCGCGTGGTATATTAAATGACTAACATATTAGGTCTTCTTTGATCTCGGTTTATCAGTCACTTACATGGCTAAAATCTAGAGAAACACAGAACACCGCCACGTCACGTTTGACCTACAGTATTTAAAGGACTTTATATAACACACTGCGTCACGGGTCCAATACACAGAAGTTAGATAAGATTTACTTGAACAAGGTCATTGGCTTTAGTCTGTATCAAATATGTTGTCAAGAATGAATGCCTTTGGTTACAGAAAAACGTCCAGTAAAAAGCGTACATTGACGTAAGATTGGTAGACATTGATTAAAATATTCATTTATTCATTGTTACCTATTACCTATTAATCAATGGTCATACAATACAGTGACACTGTTGTGCATTTTAATCGATATATATATATATATATATATATATATATATATATATATATATATATATATAATCCAAATAGAAAGAGTTGATATCACACAGTCAAAATAATTCAATAAAAAAAGCAGGAAAATATACAGTTCCAAAATATATTTAATATTTATATATATGAATATTTATAGCAGTTAATTTATTCAATGTATAGGAGTTATGAGATTGATCACTGTTCGTTATCTTCACCTTTCATTTAACACATTGAACATTTTATAAATTTTGCATGCAAGTGAATTGTCAACCCGACCAAGGGGATAGAAAATGAGACGAATGTCCATCTTATGACCTAGATATTACCAGTTAATTGATTGCTAATTAACAGAGAGGCGTGCAGTAGGAACTGACTGGTCCATCTAATGACCTAGATATTACCAGTTTATTGATTGCTAATTAACAGAGAGGCGTGCAGTAGGTACTGACTGAAAATGTTTCCTTGTATACTCATATTTAAAATTGATACTTTTACGTTACTATGTATATCATTAAATATCCGTATTTATGTTTTGTCATGTATAGAGGGAGAGGAGGAGGGGGGGGGGGTCTACCTGAAGCTGATAGAGCGTGTGTACGATCCCATCGTAAAGATATTCTGATCCCACCTCTGGTGTGTCCAGGGGTCCGTGTTTGCCCAACTCTCTATATTGTATTGGTATATGGGTTAGGAGATTGATCACTTTTCGTTATCTTCACCTTTCATTACATATACCATGTCCAAGGGTTGAAACCAAGAGAGTTTTGCTAATTTACGATACTTTCATATTTTTGTCAAGTCATTTTTACTTGAGGTCAATGTGACCTAATTTTGGGTCGCGACACACCCTCTTCCTGACGCATCAATTGGCAAAGTTTGATGTCATTACCCGCATTACAGACAGAAAAGGCACTGGAGGGACGCCTCTGTCATATCAATATACAACTGGTACACGGTACAGCATGAGAGACGTAGTAAATCTGTAAATAGGTAGAGTGCTATGACGTAGTAAATCTGTAGATAGGTAGAGTGCTATGACGTAGTAAATCTGTAGATAGGTAGAGTGCTATGACGTAGTAAATCTGTAGATAGGTAGAGTGCTATGACGTAGTAAATCTGTAAATAGGTAGAGTGCTATGACGTAGTAAATCTGTAAAAGGTAGAGTGCTATGACGTAGTAAATCTGTAAATAGGTAGAGTCCTATGAACGCCTAGCTGGACTTTGATCCTATAGTTTAAAGTGCTCAACAAGATTAAGGTAACGGAAAGAAAAAGAGAAACTTTTTGTTTTGGCCTTGTAACGGGATTTATTTCTTGCAATATTTTTGTTCCGGCAACATTCTTTTTTCTCATAAGATTCTTTTCAGCGCATCGTTTCTATAGACAGACAACCACAGACAACCACCCTCGTACTGTGAGAAATCTCCGTGTTGTTAGACTCGGGGGTTACAAAGCGAGAGAGCTTGATATCTTCACAGAATTACAAATGTACGAGTTAGATAAAAATGTTATTTCAAAGAAGATGAGACTTAAAATAAGGGATGTACTACATACACATACTAAGTGTTTTATACCTATATAATAATAATAGCATTGTGACATAACATTCTAAAAATACAATATGCCTTTTTTCTTCTTCTGTAGGTGTAGATTATATACATGTAACATATCATTTCATAAGATTTATTTATAAAAAATAACCTATTCAATTCTTTGTCACGTGATTGACATTTAATTTCTCTGCCATTGACCCAGATTTTGTAATAATTAAGTATTGAGATTTGAATGTTTATTGATATTCAATATTGACTTGCTAAAAAGGTGCCTTCTATGAAATATATCTGTAGATGGTCATTCGCCACTCGGACAGGGTTTTTCCTAAGATCCACCCACCGATTTTTTTAACAGGGATTCTATAGTTACCTCAAAATAAAACACATTACACAAAACACAAACGTGTCACAGAGTAGGATTATATCGTTCACGATGATTTTTTTTTTTTTATCTGTTTACATCCCAAAAATTAATATATTCCTTATATTCATATCTAACGAGTATCTTCTTAGTGCAAAAAGTCACGTGTTACTCTTAATATATCGAGACCTATAAACAATGGCGCGTCAAACGTTTATCAATGTATAATATTAGCAGAGTATATCTTCATCATTTGTTTATTTTAACTGGGTGGAAGTACACATACCCCAAGTGATATGTCGCTAAATAGACAGTATCTAGAGCTAGTACAGGTATGTATTCACTTCCACTGTGCTGTGTGTTGTCTAGGATTTATATCACATGACCAACTGTATTTGTACTAAAATAAAAAAGAAAATCGAAGGGAAATTCGGGATTCTGTGTGATCTTTCACGCATAATTCCGGTAACATGATATATTTTTTGTCGGCATGTCTACACAGATAGGTGGTAAGTTGACAACATGATACATTTTTGTTGACAAGTCTACAGATAGGTGGAAAGTTAATTACATGATACATTTTTGTTGACATATCTACAGATAGGTGGAAAGTTAACTACATGATACATTTTTGTTGACATGTCTACAGATAGGTGGTAAGTTAACTGTCAAGCTTTGGTTGGTTGGTTGAATAGTGTTTAATGCTCCTCTCGAGAACTTTTCATTCATATGTATAGACAATGCCGACAAAGGGCTGCAAAATTTAGGCCTATGCTTGGCGCTTAGGCCTTTGAGCAGAAAAGGGTCTTTCTCGTGTCACACCTGCTGTGATCACGGGGCCTCTTACGACAAGTAAGGGGCACTGGGGAGCTATTATAAGCACAGCATTGCCCAAGTCGTTCAGATGGGTGCCGTCATACCTAAATAGCTTTTCCACAGCAAAGGTAATAGTTGGATGCCTAATGACTACCCCCTTCCGTTCTAAGAAAGTTTTTGACCTTACGGTCGATGTCCTTGTGCTGACGCGGATTCCCTTGGGACGTCAAGCTTTGGCAATCAAAACTATTTCAGAACTCCTATGATCAGGTCTTCCAACGGGCTGTTGGAATTACCATGGGTACGAATTGTGTTTTTAGATTCCTATGAAGCAGATATTATTCAAAAACTTCTACCTGAGAAGTAAAAAAAATCTCCTGCTTTGGCCTTCAATTCGAAATTTAGACATATCGACGACGTATTTTCCATCAACAATAATAATTTTCATTCGTATGTCGATTCGATATATCGTTGTATTCTCTATTTTGTATTGCTTGTGGGAGTTATGAGATTAGTCACTGTTCTTTATCTTCGCCTTTAATGATTGTCTCTGATATATACCACATGTATACTGTATGATATATACGAAGTGTATTACATCTGATGTAAGTGTATTACATCTGATGTAAGTGTATTACATCTGATGTAAGTGTATTACATCTGATGTAAGTGTATTACATCTGATGTAAGTGTATTACATCTGATAGAAGTGTATTACATCTGATGTAAGTGTATTACATCTGATGTAAGTGTATTACATCTGATAGAAGTGTATTACATCTGATAGAAGTGTATTACATCTGATATAAGTGTATTACATCTGATGTAAGTGTATTACATCTGATATAAGTGTATTACATCTGATGTAAGTGTATTACATCTGATGTAAGTGTATTACATCTGATGTAAGTGTATTACATCTGATGTAAGTGTATTACATCTGATGTAAGTGTATTACATCTGATGTAAGTGTATTACATCTGATGTAAGTGTATTACATCTGATGTAAGTGTATTACATCTGATGTAAGTGTATTACATCTGATGTAAGTGTATTACATCTGATAGAAGTGTATTACATCTGATGTAAGTGTATTACATCTGATGTAAGTGTATTACATCTGATGTAAGTGTATTACATCTGATAGAAGTGTATTACATCTGATGTAAGTGTATTACATCTGATAGAAGTGTATTACATCTGATAGAAGTGTATTACATCTGATGTAAGTGTATTACATCTGATGTAAGTGTATTACATCTGATAGAAGTGTATTACATCTGATGTAAGTGTATTACATCTGATAGAAGTGTATTACATCTGATGTAAGTGTATTACATCTGATGTAAGTGTATTACATCTGATGTAAGTGTATTACATCTGATATAAGTGTATTACATCTGATAGAAGTGTATTACATCTGATGTAAGTGTATTACATCTGATATAAGTGTATTACATCTGATAGAAGTGTATTACATCTGATAGAAGTGTATTACATCTGATGTAAGTGTATTACATCTGATAGAAGTGTATTACATCTGATAGAAGTGTATTACATCTGATATAAGTGTATTACATCTGATAGAAGTGTATTACATCTGATATAAGTGTATTACATCTGATAGAAGTGTATTACATCTGATGTAAGTGTATTACATCTGATGTAAGTGTATTACATCTGATAGAAGTGTATTACATCTGATGTAAGTGTATTACATCTGATAGAAGTGTATTACATCTGATAGAAGTGTATTACATCTGATATAAGTGTATTACATCTGATAGAAGTGTATTACATCTGATATAAGTGTATTACATCTGATGTAAGTGTATTACATCTGATGTAAGTGTATTACATCTGATATAAGTGTATTACATCTGATAGAAGTGTATTACATCTGATGTAAGTGTATTACATCTGATGTAAGTGTATTACATCTGATGTAAGTGTATTACATCTGATGTAAGTGTATTACATCTGATAGAAGTGTATTACATCTGATAGAAGTGTATTACATCTGATATAAGTGTATTACATCTGATGTAAGTGTATTACATCTGATAGAAGTGTATTACATCTGATATAAGTGTATTTTCCCTGAAAATAAACAAGTAAAATCATATCGATTAATTTATCATTCAAATGAGTATCACAATATACCTTCGTTTTTCCAAGATTACAAAATATAGATGAGTTATGCGTTTCATCTACTGGTCAGAAACAGAAACATGAATTTCAAGTTTACAGGAATTTGAAATAAAGGTGTGTATACGGAACTTCGAGAGGCGTGCATAGATAAACAAAATCTGTGACAGATGTTGATAAATACGCATTTGGTGAGATCTTTTATTTGTAGAATCGGATATCATGTGGCAAATCATAAAAAATGAAATGTTAACACTCTCCCGTCTTTTACGCATTAGAGAACAGCTCCAAAAAGTAGGTCAGTTGACGTGTCATTAACACGTGCAAGGTACATTCTAGTAAACAAGTGCAAGGCGTCATGCTTTTTGTCATGTTTACATTTGAGTATTTTTTTTCGCGTAAACAACTCAGTATCGATCTATTGAAATTGCGCCTGCTCCTTTATCAGCACATGTAACTCTGAAGCAGTTCACGGGGTTACTCTCAAGTGTTTACGTTTTCTGTATTAATATTTAATGCAAGGCAGGAGTTGGATCTGTAACCTTATGTTGACTAAAAACACCATACTGTCGAGGTCACTACTGGCTACTGTTAAGATCTCCAGACACCGGTCTCTACACCAAAACAAATGTCTTCTTTATGAACCAAGATGATCACATTGCATGACTCTGATTCAATTGGCATCATTACATTTTTTTAATGTAATTATTGGATTGCGACAAGGATATGAACTGGAAAATGAGTGTCGGAAGACCTCACTTGACTTATTTATGCTTAGAAGCGGAAACATGGGGACACACACTACAACTCATTGTAATGTATATGGCTGAAATAATGTTCTCTCTAGTCTCTGTCTATCACCCCGTTTACCTATAGAGCACACCGGTTAACAGGGAATGCATACTGTTCCTTGGCACCTGGTCCCAGGCCACCTATGGTATGTCCAGGGGTCCGTGTTTGCCCCACTCTTTAAGGTATTCAATGTATAATGACCATATTTCATATCTAATAAATGGATGGTGGAATATTTGTAATCATGGTATCATTTTGAAGGGTTCATCAAATGAAAATAACCCACGGTAGGAATTTTCTAAATTTTGTTTACTGCTTGATATATTTCACCTAGAATTTAACATTGAAGTATATGGGAAAAGCATGTTTTATTACAATATTTTAAAAACAAATTATATTTTCATACTAATCTCTTGGTAAAAAGTTACATACACTTTCTTTTTATGAAAATATGAAATAAAATTAATCATTGACCACACACATTTTTAGAAAATTGGATTTTTCTTATTTTTACAAAGGGCAGACAACTCTTCCAAAAAGTCTTAAGTGCAAAAAGGTCAGCTTCTAATCATTTACCAGTCATGTGAATTTCATCTGCTTCACTTCCATCATTATTTAACAATAAAGTTTTATGTTGATCTAAATCCTTCAAAATTGTTCATTATCCTTTCATTATACATGGAATACCTTAACCTTGTATTACAGGAATTATGAGATTTGTGAATAGTCAGTCTTCACTTATTTCATTACTTCCTGTGTTT
The DNA here is from genome assembly GCF_947568905.1 of Ostrea edulis. Lineage (NCBI taxonomy): Eukaryota > Metazoa > Mollusca > Bivalvia > Ostreida > Ostreidae > Ostrea > Ostrea edulis. Next base: position 87,424,936 of record NC_079169.1, read on the forward strand.
AGTAAAGACCTGGTACCGATCGCGGAAGTCACGTGGTTAAGATGTGAAGATCTCGGGTTTGATTGATTGAATATTGTTTAACGTCCCTCTCAAAAATATTTCACACATATGGAGACGTCACCATTGCCGGTGAAGGGCTGCAAAATTTAGGCGTATGTTCGGTGCTTACGGCCTTTGAGTAGGGGGGATCTTGATCGTGCTACAAATGCTATAATACGGGACCTCGGTTTTGCGGTCTCGTCCGAAGGACCGCCCCATTTAGTCGCCTCTTAAGACAAGCAAGGGGTCCTGAGGACCTATTCCAACCCAGATCCCCACGGGAATCTCGGGTTTGAGCATTGGCCCCGGCGCCGCACTAAACCTAAACTGTTGGACACACATGCAGGTAGTGATTGTTCCCTCACCAAGCGCCTGGATTAACGTCACGTGCTTTTTGAATGACCGTAAAAACAAATCATGCGTCACTGGAGAGACATTAGAACGATAAAGAAGCCACATTGCTCCATCTTGGAGCGCCATGCACAAGTTAAATGTTGTAGTACTTCACCTAAAGCTGGTCAGGTCACGTCTCCATATTACGAGTTACAAACATGTACAAATAAAACTATTAAACCTGGCTTTCCCAGACACCGTTTTGTATTTAACCATGGAACTCCGGTGAGTTAATGCTTGCATACCACTAAACGACTGTCCAGTTTAGTTATCCAGAGGCAATTTCTGGTAGGTGTCTCCATTTTATTGACGTAGTCCCATGTGTTCTTACAACACCTAGAACATTTGCCTCATGATCGACTATATATAATGGCATTTTATTAGTAATGCTTATAAGACGAGGAGCGAAGCCAGATGATAATGATGCCCTTGATGTCTCCTTGTTTATAAACGTGATCTAGCCGTTTACAACCGACTAAACCTGCGCTCTTTAAAGTTTGTACTTTAAATCCCAATACGGCCATCTGCGTAAAAAAATGTCGCATGATCCTCTTAACTTTATTCTTCATATCCAAATTATGTTAGTTGTAAACACGTCAACGCCTTCCAGAACATACTGCGGTTTGTCATGCTGCTAAATCTGGTCATCTACAGTCATAAATCACTGGCACACAAAGTTTCATGAATTTTAATAACTGTATAAAATTATACATGACAAACTTGCTATAACAAATAACATTTTCTCATTTTCACACAAGCATACGCTGTTCACATTATTTCACAACAATCTTGAACTACTTTCATGCTTATCTTCGTTCTCACACAATATCACATTTAAAATGCTACCAATAATGCCTCAACGGAAATAGGACAACGACTACACAATAAATTAATAACTAGTAGGCCTTTAAAGTCGCCCACGAACACGTCAAGCACATGAATGTTCCGTCATCGAGGTCAAGACGCTCCGGCAGACTATATTGGTATTTATCATGATTAATTATTGAACACCAGTGGCACGTCATTGCAGTAACAGTACTACAAGTCCACCTCAACTGACTGTCATTTCAGATCGTCACGTGGTCACCGAAATTCTCTCAGTCTCAAAGCGCTTTACACAGAGCACCATATACTTTGCAGATCATGGATTGAATGAGGAAGTGGCTGTCCGAATTTCAGTCCTCCCGGGACTGATGGGAAAAGCTCAGAATTCGAGGAAACCGCTATGTATTGCATGTCAGCACTACATTACTTCGAAATCTGTATCATTAAGCTGGCTTTGGTTTGTCCGTCTGACAAACAGTTCAGTTGTCTACTGTTTGTGAATGATTGATCTTCAGAATGGCTCTCCCCGTTATCCGACTCTGATAAAGGTCTTCGAAGACTTGATTAGCATCAGTGATGTCATGAATTGAAAACACAGGTGGTTTAACCTGAAATAAAGCAAAGTAGATCGAATTATATAGCAAGGATAAATTTTTATCGAAAATTTTAAATTTGATCACCGATATCACATGATAGTCGATGTGAAGGGATCCGATACTAACCTTCTGTTCAGCCACTAGGTCCACTAATTCCAGGAGCTGCTTGAGGGTACCCTTCGGTATTCCTACAATGCTTTGTTGTTTTGCTGCCAGGGCATTTAAGTTGATGCAGACCTCTGACATCGTGTTGCCTCCAACTAAAATCAACCCCTCCTGAAATACCAAACAGATACAAGCTATCAAAATCTGCCAAAAAAAAAACAACATCAAAAAAACTGCACTGGCATTAAAGGAAATTGTTTACATATCTCGTGGCAAAATAAAGACAAAGAAGAAATGTACTCACCCTATTAAGGACTCGGAGAGTTCTGTGAACAGTTCTTGGCGAGCTGACAAAATCAATGACTACATCCACTCCACCTTTGCATGATTCTAGCGTTCTCTCTACGATGTACTGCTCGTGATCCTCCTCGTTCCAGTGGATGACGTCATAACAATTATGGTCAAGGGCAGTTAGTAGTTTGTCAATGCTATTGTCCGATACAAACAATTTGATATTAGTCTGACTGAATTGTGAGAGCATGTAATTGGCTAACTGCACCGCCCAAAGTCCCATTCCTCCAGCTCCGACCACCAAGACATTGATTCCAGCTGCAAAGAGAATGACATTCTCCTTATTTTTCTTCTACCTTAATCAGAGTCTTGGCTCTTTTAGTGAATGAAATGACTGATAAACATCTTGAAAAATACTTACATTTGACCTCTTGTAGTTTCTGTATGTGCAGCTTGGCTTTCATGACGGCGCTGTAAGCCGAGAGAGCACTTCCTGGCAACATTGCCGCCACTTCTATAGGTATGCAGTCTGGGATCTGAAGACATTTGTCGACGTCATCGACAGCTATGTATTCCTGGTAGCCAGTCTCCGCAAAGTCTTCATCGAGGTACAGAATGACCCTGTCGCCGGTGCTGAAGTTCCTGTTGGGTATTGAGGGGCACACGTCCTGCACAACTCCAGCTACTTCAATGCCTGGCAGTATAGGGTGCAAATCCTTTCTCTTTATTTGCCCTTCTGGTGAGCACGCGCCAAGGCACTGAACCTGTGAAGAAATCGAACACTTCCATTTTTATAAACGCTACGACAGAAGCAATATCATTTCATTTTTTTTAATATCTCATTTTCAAAACGTACTAGGTCCTAGTTTATCATTCTGATTTAAAAGAACGTCCCATTCGATATTTTGAATAGCATTGAGCCCTCTTTTTTTCTAACATACTAAGCTTTATTAGTAGCAGCCCTTTAGTACTCACCCTGACCAGAACACCCCCTTTGGGAATACTGGGCATCACCATAGATGTGGAGGCCTCGATCGGACTACACAGGTCGTGGGCCGAATGTCTGTCTACCAACATTTCGTTGTCCAACATGATTGACTGTTGATGGAGAAAACAATATTTCTTAAGTGAAAAGACAGCTAATGAGAAAACAGTGTATTCACTTCAACGTTCTGAACAAAACAGTTCCCAAGTTTTATATTTCGAACACGTACATTCCGGTTGCTGTGCGATATATAACTAGGTATCGTTCAGAGATTCATCTGTCTATATGAACTGACCTCATTTCACAACATTATTTGTGCATGTTGTGATCATGCACTCGTCATTATGCAATATGCGCATGCGTGTGACTCTTTTGTTTATCAATGTTTGTGGCTATTTTTTTCAAGGTTTAACTCATTGAATGTCTTATAAAGGAATCCCACATAAATATATAGATATTTATATACTTGTCAACCTAAACGATCGCCGATAACAACGTGACCCTATCTGGTCACTCCGAGAACAGCTGTTTACAAGGAAAATAGGTCGCGTAACCTCACGCGGTCAATGAATGCTAAAGGCCCACGTCTACACACCGTGTCGTGCTCGATGCTAACTACACGTTTAATCAGAAATAAAATGCATGAATATCACCGTGTGTTTCTCTCTCTTCACATAAAAAAATCAACCCTCGTTTAGATCTCTTCAGACTAAATAGCCCTAGCTGCAGATATTTAATGGTAGCTCGATTAAGTTCCTAAATAACTTCCTAATCTAGTTAAATTAAGATTTAATTTTAAAATGCGGCTTACCTTTCTATTTCACAGAAAAATATTCTCAGTTTATATCATCCAAAGTTGCTTCTTCGTGTTTCAGACGTTTAATGAATTCCGAAGGCCGTTTGTTTATATATGAACCTACGAAAACATCCACCTTTCACGTGGACATGGAACTTTGTAAACATGATGGGCAAAAAGCGGTCGCCCTCCAACCAATCAAATGCGTTCACTATAGGCAAGTCTTTATTGTCCGTTTCAAAATTCTTAACGTTCAATACGATATTGTTACATATTCATAACATTTGCCTTTCTTCGGCATACTAACCCTTCGTGATTATGAGGCGATTTAATACATTTTATTTGAGAATAATGGTTTAGGACTAGGCCTGGTATGTGAAAGAAAAGCGTAAAATTATCGCACATTTTTTTTTTCATTTTATGAGAATAATATTACGGTATTTTTTAACAATAAAATCATAAAGTCATTAGTGATATTCAATAAAAAAAGAACAGATTTACATATACAAAATCATTAACAACAACAAAAATGTTATAAAATATTTACTGAATCAAACTACACGATTTGACAAGAAAGACGCAGTTACTCATCTTGATCTTTAATTGAAAGTTTCAACTACCTATTTTTGGTCCTATGTGGAAAAGATAATTCCTTATGTTCACCTGGAAGGTCTATTTTGGTCCTATGTGAAAAAAATAATTCCTTATATTCACCTGGAAGGTCACGTACAGGTAAACATAACGTAGTATGACTTCTACATTGTTAGATCTCAGCCAATTAGAGAGCTAGGAATTATTCAATCATATAATAATATAATATAATACCTACACTAACAGGTGTGATTAAGTTTCCATATTGGGCTGATATGTTGGATCTTGAAAATATTGAAGATGCACAATTGCAAAAGATGCTTTATTAGAAATGTATATTTCAGGAAAAAAGAAAGAAAGATTGTAACTCCGTGTAATATATAGACTGACGGTCTTGTACTCTTATGTAGTCAAGACAACCCATTCTTACCCATATATGTTTATTTATATACAAATAAAAATGTACAAAGCGAGGAGTTTAACAATTTAATTAAAATTAGATCCTTTGATCCGCTCACTTACGGGCGTTACACGTACTGCACTGTACGTCTACATCTGTAAGTAGATAGGTCGTTCAACAACCTTATAGATTGACAGTTTTACATAAAGTATTTTATATTCCTGTTTTTCCTGATAATTTTGCTGGTTTTTTCGGGTATTGCACATGAGTCAAGACATCTTTTGATCTCAGTCCATGTTCATGAAAATTCTTGCAAAAGTTGACCCCCCCCCCCTCCCCCCCATCATCAAATGTATTGGTGCTACATCCCAGACAGTGGGTTTTTCCTTGATAATCGACATCTTCCAGCATTAGTCTAGGAGCAGTCAGCTGATATGCTGTAAAACGTGCTAATTATGCTTATGCGAGAAATAATAGCCGCGCCGTGTTAAAAAAGATGCAGATTAAACAAAAATATCAAAAGTTTTATTAATTTTCAGCAACTTGCAAAAAAAAAAAAAAAAAAAAAAATCCACGTGCAAAGGAATGGGACCTTTCCTATTTAATAGTTGAATTCCCACGAGACAAAAACTTGCAATGGAACTGATTTCTTACAGAATACAAGTTTATTATAAGGGTCAACAATACATATTAATTCCCCACTATAATTAATTTAGATAACGGGAAATTTTAATAAACATTGGTATCCCCTTGTCTAGAAATCGCACGTGCATGTTCTTATCAACATTTATAAATCACAGAGAGATAGTCTTACCTTGAGGATGGCATCATGGCAGCTCATATGGAATGCTTTCTAGGAAGTCAATCCATGCCGAAACTTCACCGCCGTGCGTATCGAACGTGATTGCCGCGTGTGACCTCAAGGCCACACCACGGGAAGAGAGAGGGCATTTTCATCTGGTCCTTTTTGCAAAAAAGATCCATATGGTTTGCACAGCAGAGGACATGATTGCAACCACTATCAAATTACATTGCACATTGATGTAGATGGAATATGATTAATAATCAATTATTTTTATAAGACTACGAGTTAGTTTTCTTCATGTTCTACCTCAGCAAGCACACCTCTGCAACACGTCACTATCATCTATATAATATGTTAATTTGTCAAGGTGCGGTACTATTTTTCCTTTGATCTTAGCCACACTTTAAATCAGACAGAAAACCTTTGGCAGAAAACTTCCTTGGGGGGGGGGGGGGGGGGGGGGGGGGGGGGGGGTCTTAGCTGTACAATAACTTTCACGACACCGTACTATAACTTCCAAACTATGAACGCAGCTAGACAACAACAATTCTGTAATATTAATAAATGATGAATACATAAGAAATGCAACATATAAATGATATAAGTTTCGTGGGGATCCGGGTTAGAATAGGTCCTCAGTACCCCTTGCTTGTCGTATGAGGTGGTCCTTCGGATGAGACCGCAAAAACCGAGGTCCCGTGTCACAGCAGGTGTGGCACGATAAATATCCCTACCTGCTAAATGGCCATAAGTGCCGAGCATCATAGGCCTGTAGCCCTTCACCGGTAATTGTGACGTCTCCATACGAGTGAAAGATTCTCGAGAGGGACGTTAAACAATATTCAATCAATCAATCAACACACGCAGTGGCGGAATCCGATAAAAGGGGCCGGGGAAGTATAATTGACCAAAATACTTAGCCATTATGGGTCCGGAATCTGTAGTTCCACCCGCATAACTTCTGATTTCAATATGTTCTGCGCAGGATTTGAATGATTTCAACCTTATCATTTGTATATGCCACGCAGTAATGTCTTGTATTTGTGGCGGAAAGGGGGGCTAACCCAGGTCCACCACTCACAATGGCGGGGTTGCTGAAAGTAACAGATTTTGTATTACAGTATTTCCCTTTAAATCTTGGAGACAATTACTTTTAACATGTCCCTGGACAGACGGAAATGAGTTTTAAAACACTCAAGTGTATATGGTGGTATAGTAATCGTTCAAATAATGATTTCGTCCGATGATGTTTTGCAAGGGAAAAAATTTATACATATTCGCTAGCCATGGGTTTTGGGTCCACTCCGCTCCTCATTCATCGATCGAAAACTCTTTGCTAGCGAGATAGAAAAAATAATAAAAAAATAATCTGCAGGAGAAAGTAATTAACAGTACTGAAAAACATTCCTATCTACCGCATCTTCTTGTTGCAAAATCATACGTGCATAGATATGAATATACCTTTTGTTTGACATTTTGTGCCAACTGATCAGCCAGTGCTGATTAAATGACACCATTGTTGAATTTCTCGCCAAACTCGTTCAAAGTACACAGGGATCCAGTGGTACCAACGACTCACACTTTACTATTGGCAAATCGATGATGGTATCAATGGGTTTACTCGCTCATGTACTACAATGGTAATGATTCTCAACTGCAATAAGCACGTGTTAGCTAAAGTCTGCGACATACTTATTCTGCCCAATCCCTCATCTGCACTTTTTTCATTATCCATTACCATACATATTTAAGTTAACGTAATGTCATCCGAATCATTTTGAAACTCTAAAAGTCCGAGTCACCGATCTTTGATCAACCACAGACTTATGACGTCACAACGCATGTAATTTTGCATAAAATTTATTGTATACAGAGGGGCGTGACAATCTCGTCGCTGCGCAACTAGACTCCCACACCCCTCCGTACAATAAATCCTATACAAACGAAAGAAAGTACTGTAAATATATAACTTATGTACATCGAAAGTATCCTTGCATACCGTGAACTGAAAAAGAAGAAAAAATATTCTATCGATTGGCTGAACTCACATACTAGTTTGCGTCCAAATTGATGAAAATTATATCGAATTCCAGGATATGGAACGATTTTTTCGAAAGATTGCAAGGTGTCACGCGATTGATCAATGGGAGATAACTGCAAATGTTATGATAATGTAAAGCAAACGTTAAAAGTTTTTAGACGTACTGAAATTAGGTGATGCTTTGACCGACACAAAAAAGATCTTAAATTCTTCTGTCTAAAGGTTCAATGTGATCAAGGGTTTGGAATTTTGCTGAGATTATCCTTCACTCCAATATCAAAGTTAGTAGTCAACTCAGACTATACGACATTGAAGGTCAAGGTCATGTAATGATGTTACTGATTCACTATCCTTCTATGAATACCCATAGGAACGTTTTTATTCTTTAAGCTATATATGGCATATTCTTTGGATATCACCGTAGGAATAAAAAACCATGTATTTTATATCAAGCTATACAATAGTCTGACTAAAGCCAGAAGTGAATGCGTAGGGGCTGGCTTTAGTCAGACTGACTATACACTTTCTGCAAATTATGCTATTTAACTCAGTCGGATTAAAAAGAAATCAAGCCAGTTTCCTGTTTTACTACATGTCTGTGTTCCCTGAGTCGGATAGTGAATGCCACATTTCGAAATATTTAATATGATCACGCGGAATTTCGAAAGTAAACAACAAAGCAACGTGCAAGCGTGTACGGCCTGCAGGCTGTTGACAGGACACATTTAGCGATACAGATAGTCAGGCGGAGAACAGGGTAGAGAGAACCACTCTCAGCAATACAAGGGGAGTTAAATTTTAGGTTTAACATGAAATCACCATCCATTACAACTGTATACCGTAACTGCCACGTGTTTCTAATATTTTTCTCGCGCTTTTGCACACCACCTCCATAAACGCCACCCTGTCATGAATATGCACTAGAAATCGAAACATTGAGTAGACCATTACTCCTTGTATCCTTTTTCATATTGACAAAACTTAGGTCTAGTTTTTAACATCAAACAGAATACTGTTTAATACGGCACATATACCTTTTAAGTGTCTTGAATATTGCTCACATTTCGCCGGTGTTGTGAGTTTTGTGATGTATACAGAAGTCTATCATAATATGCATCTCTATAAATTCATTGACTTTTTAAAAATAGGTCAGTACGATGATTTAGCTACCTGAATGCAGGGGCAAAACTGTCTTCCTGTAAACAAACTAATCACTTAATAGTTTACAGGAAGACACTCATTTTTACTTATATTTAAAACGTCAAGTACCCATGTCTGAATGGTATAATATTCACTGGGACTGGCTACAAGAGGCTTAGAGCTAACAATACCCGGTCGGCCATCTTTATTAATAGCTAGAGTGCAAGACCTTGTAAAATGTAATTAAAGACGCAAGTTTTCAATGGAAGATCAAACAATAACTACTAATTAGTGCGTCAATTATAGCTCACATAGTTTTAAAAATCGCGGCAGTCCTGTTATATCAGAAGAGAAGTTATGCCTTTAATTGTAGGTAATGTTGATAAAACACAACAAATAATTTCATTTAAAATTTTTAATGATATAACATTTTATAAAATTAACAATTAAAATTTTTAATGATATAACATTTTTATAAAATTAACAATCCTCAATAAAGGCTATCAACATAGTAACAATTGTATACAGTGTAAAGTTATTTGGCACAAAGTCAGTAAAAACGTTCCACAGGAGGCATTTGAAAATTAAACTATTCTACATTAACAGTCATTATTATGAAACATGTTACATATCATGGCGTTCCACTTTCCTATTTTCTGTGACGTGTTTCCAATATTATTGGTCCTGGTTTTAAACAAAGTATATAGATCAGAAACTATAGTATAAAATGACCAAACAGTTACAGCCAAAAACATTGCATTCAAAATTCAGAAAACACCTGTATTCATAGAACAACCTTTGAATCACGTGCACACATTGGCCATCTCTAACACGAGGGTTTCAACAAAGAGTATGTTCACTTGCAGCGGTAAACCAAACTCCCGGTACATGGACAAAGTCAAGAAGTATAGAAACTTTCTGAAGTCTAAGGACAGTACAAAATACCTACATTTTCCGGGGGATGTATAAAATCTGTCTTGAAAAGAAATGAATAAAAACCATGTATAAAATCTGTCTTGAAAAGAAATGAACAAAAACCATCCCACTTGCAAAGAGAGATATGACCAGTCAAATTTTGCAATATTTAATCTTTTCCACTTGTAATTTGCATTGTGAAAAATGCATTGTAATGTACATTTTCATTTGTATTGTGTATGTCAGCATTGTAAACTTTCCATCTATATAGTACATGTATATTTTCAGTCTGCTTCATATGTATTGACATTTAAAAATTCTCGAGCGGAATGTTAAACAATATAAAACCAACCAACCTTTCAATTGTATTGTATAATTTCAATTGTATTGTACAATTTCATTTGTATTGTATAATTTCATTTGTATTGTTTAATTTTTCATTCGTATTGTATCCGAAGGATTGTTTATTTTAGCTTGTTACAAAGGATTTCAATTGGTTTAAACCATGGTTCGATTATCAAGCTATTATCTTTTCATTACTACTTTTTACCCACAAGTATATGTAGGTTCTACTGAACTTTCCCTTGCTTATAAACCTAATGTTTAACTAGTCCTGCGCTGAACATGATACAGACGAAATCCTTCATAACAACTCAAAATAAACCACTCCTCAGACACAACACAATGAAAACTTATACTACAAATAAAGAAAAATTTACAATACAAATGGAAAATATACAATGACAAATTATAGAAGGCAAATGGAAAATATACAATACAAATGGAAAATATACAATACAAATGGAAAGTATCCTATACAAGTGAAAAATTATACAATATAAATGGAAAAGATAAAATATTACAATATTTCATATACCATGTTTGATATGCCATACATAGAAATGATAGAATTCCTCCTAATCATTACAGAAAAGGCACATCTCAAAACCTGAAATTGTAATAAACCTGCCATAAAAACCCAATACTACAAAAACCAACTAAGTCTGGTAGGAGTTGGAATTCAAACAGCCAGACATGGGCGCCCTAACATCAATACAACACGGAGGTGAAAAGACTCAAACAGCCAGCTATGGGCACCCAAACATCAATACAACACGGAGGTGAAAAGACTCAAACAGCCAGCTATGGGCACCCAAACATCAATACAACACGGAGGTGAAAAGACTCAAACAGCCAGCCATGGGCACTCAAACATCAATACAACACAGAGGTGAAAAGACTCAAACAGCCAGCCATGGGCACCCAAATATCAATACAACACGGAGGTGAAAAGACTCAAACAGCCAGCCATGGGCACCCAAACATCAATACAACACAGAGGTGAAAAGACTCAAACAGCCAGCAATGGGCACCCAAATATAAATACAACACGGAGGTGAAAAGACTCAAACAGCCAGCCATGGGCACCCAAACATCAATACAACACGGAGGTGAAAAGACTAATCATCCCGATTCTTTATTTGGTTTCTATGGTTAAATGATTTGCAAAGCATCAGAGGCAACTCAGTTGCCAAGACGCTGTCTTGTTGTCATGGTAACCTACGTACTATTGCCTTAAATATATATGAAACAATGAAGCTATATATCAGAATAAATTGACACCCTCCATACAACAGACCACTGTGCTTCTCTAGATAAACCAATACATGTACTCCCTACAGCACAACCATTTCACAAAAATGAGAGACATATAGTTTCACATAAATTTCTTAATACAGGTTTATAAGTACTTTACTAAGCATTAATTATAATCAGTCAACCGAAACCCCCTAACAACAGAATACTGGGCTTCTCTGAACAAGGGGAGATACCCCTTCTCCCCCGGTACAACAGACCAATGAGATTCTCTGGATGAACAGATATCATTCACACAACAGACCAATGAGATTCTACAATCTAATAAACACCCCACCCCCTCATAGCATACCTACAAATGAACTAATATCCACAGCACAACAGACTGCCAGTAAATTTAAAACAATACTCGGCAAGAATAAATTCAGTGATGCTGCCACAATATCAAAACCGTCGATGACGATGCTAAATATCGAATGAATGTGGAAACAGATCACACACATAAACTGTACACATCAAAAACATCTTTTAAATAAATAAAATAAATAAAAATATACATTTTAACATATAGGATATTGCACAATATATGTTGTAGCTGCCAATTATAAGCTGAAAAACAAACTTGTTTAGATGTTAGCTATTATCATCAGATCACGCATGTAATTCAGAATGCGATAAATATACACAGGAAGAACCAGATACATAATTAATACATAAACAACTTTCTTCTAAACCACAAATAAAGAATGATCATTTTCAAATTCTTCTCTACCCAGCATGTAAATACAGTAATCTATATATCTAAGACAGGTACAGAATTACATACCATAGACAGGTGCTTGTACATACAGCAATCTACATACCATAGACAGGTGCTTGTACATACAGCAATCTACATACCATAGGCAGGTGCTTGTACATACAACAATCTACATACCATAGACAGGTGCTTGTAAAATACAGCAATCTACATACCATAGACAGGTGCTTGTACATACAGCAATCTACATACTATAGACAGGTGCTTGTACATACAGCAATCTACATACCACAGGCAGGTGCTTATACATACAGCAATCTACATACCATAGACAGGTGCTTGTACATACAGCAATACATAAATCAATGAGAAGTACAGACGACAGGTACAAATGTACTCACCGTAAACAGACTCAAATGGCAGGTATGGTATGCACAGCAACATCATTAAGTGTTTAGCTTCCTATAAAACCTATATTCTGCCTTACCATACAAAGCTATACATTTCCCTCTCACATCTTTCAAGAATCTAAAATTAACAGGGGATATGTATCCATGCAAAAAATCTTTCCATTTACAGCATGTTTTTTTGCTCATGATACAAGTCTCACATTACCAGTAACCTCTGCATTTTAATATTCAAAACTATTTTCTACAGCTTTTCCCTCTATGCTTGTGTTAAGATACATACTTTCAAGCATTCATAAGAACCCGATTCGAACTGAAAACTTGCTGCTTCAGGAAAGTTGTGCTGTAAATTGAAGGTTGTAGCTCCCTGGTATGCCAATGTCTCCCCCCCCCCCCCCCCCCCCCAGAGAACTACAGTTTTGCAACTAGTGCGTTGAAAGAGCAAAGGACAAGTCATTGAGAATTTTTGGAAATAAGCTCACATTCTGGGGAGCCCAGATTTGAGTTTTGAGAATACATGTCCATATTCAGAAAAAAATGCCCAACATTGTTGTGTTTTGAGATATGCCCATCTTTACGTTCGGGAATATGCCCACAATTTGAGGAAATTTGGGGGAATATGCCCATATCACGAGAAGATGCCCAGATTTGTGTTTTGAAAATATGTCCACTCTCAGATATTCAGATTTGTGTTTGGGAATATGTCCACACTCTCAGATATTCAGATTTGTGTTTTGAAAATATGTCCACACTCCCAGATATTCAGATTTGTGTTTTGGGAATATGCCTTCATTCTGAGATGTCTGCAGATGTGTTTTGGGAATATGACAAGCTTTGTAGTCTAGGAATATGCCCATATTGCAAGATGTCGGGCTTCAGGATTTGGGAATATGCCCACATTGTAAGGTCAGGTGCTGATGAATGGTGTTACACTATTGGGTATTTTTCCTTGCAATCTAATTTTCCTCATGATAGTGCAATAAAACTTCTAGTCTGTCACTTTCTGTATGATGATCGAAACTTACCTCTAAATCTCTTGTCACATTTGTCCAATATTTTCTTTCCCTCGAATGATTAAAAAATCTCAGATGTCATTTCTAATTCCTTACCCTTGTGTCCAATACTTTTTCTAGTTATAGAAACGACTCTTATTTCTACTGCCTCTGAAATAAGATACAGGAGTTAAAACATCTCAACAATTCATAAAACACATGAACTAAACCAGCAGTCCATGATACACTGATAGTGTGAGCTAAAAATGTACACACATTGAACACTACCAATGGACATAATAAATATTCTGTCAGAAATCTGTTATTCTGAATCTAGTAAAACCTGCTTAATCTGAACATAACACATTTTATATCAGAGATCACATAAATACAATAAATCACGTTTATAACAATGTGCTGAGGATCAACATTTTGATTTGCTATAAACGTAATAGTTATATCTCTAAGTTCATGATACGTTTCAAAACTACAGGGAAAGAAAATCACTTCACTATCAACGTGAATTCATTATAAGCCTGTTCAGTGTAACTGTATTTGACTGTACATGTATATAACAGATGAAGTTTGAAGTAATGAATGAAAATCAAACTTAATAATAAAGTTGTATGTCTGATTAAACAAGTTTCACTAAACTCAGTATAATACTCTATGAAAAATTTCATAATGAACAATTAATCTTCATTACAATCAAAAACAATCTTACAACATGAATGATCTGATGAAAAATAGCATAAAAAAAGAATGCAGATCCAATGTTTATCAGAAATAAATATATAAAAAATCATCTTATTGCAGACAATGTAAATACATTTACAAATAGCAAAAGTGTGAAATTCACACAAGGTTATATAAAATAAAACCATGAACATCAAAAAGTCTCTGCATTCTTCACAAATAAACAACAACAAAGTGACAAGAATCCATTAAGGTTCAAAGTATAACTATTTATTGACAAATGTAAATTTATACCATAATCATGTACACAAAACATACCAGTTTGTATTTTTGCAATATTTACCTCTTCAATATTCTAAATGGCATGTTAAGATGATTTTAAGTCACTCGTAAAATCTCAATTGATATTTACAACAAATTCACAATTGTTGAAGTTAATCAACAGCTCGTTCAAATATAAACAAAGTCAACATCAACATTTTTACTGTCAAATACTTCTAACAAATGACGCTCAACTCCTACATCACTTCATTTAAAAGCATTCTACAAAATTACAATGTAGCTCTATCAGTGTTTGACTTCATAATTTTTGTTTATAAGTCTTATTTTTTCAAGATTTGTGAAAAATAATGATGTAATATACAGAGGACTATTAGGGGATGATTACTTATGAGGGACTATGATTTAATGTGTATATATATATATATATTATATATATATATATATATAAAGTGAGTAAACTGTTCAGGCTTCCATTTTGCGTCCTGTAATATGTATCCTTAGTCCATTTCTTTCCATTGTAGAAACATTTGCACACACCGACAAGTCAAGCTTCGATATAAACAAGGTCACGTTGAAAAATCTACACACACCGACAAGTCAAATTTCGATATAAACAAGATCACGTTGAATAACAGACAATGTTGGGTAAATGCATGTTTTATATGAGATAGGCTGTTAAACCTTTAAAGTTTATGTAATCCAAGAATAATGAAGATCAGTCTCCTGAGACATACATTGTCTCTTCCACATTTTCACTACAAGTAGCATATTGTTTCTTCCACGTTTCCATTTCAATTTTCCCATTATTTCTTTCACGTTTCCACACCAAGTAGCATAGTGTTTCTTCCACGTTTTCATTTCAATTTTCACATTGTTTCTTCCACTTCTCTACCTCAATTAGCACATGATTCTACATTTCCACTTCAATTATCATCGTTCAACTTTCTCTGGTTACACATAGGACATATTAGAATAATTCATCACAGTTCACACTCGACTTCATCCCCGTTGTACAGTACAATGTTTTGTAACTGAATTGAGTTTTTATTACGCCTCTAGTCTATCAGTCAGTTACTCCTTTTATGTTGTTTCTTGTCTCCAAAGATTTCAACTGACTTTCAAGACTCAAGACAAGAAATGAACACATAGTTTATATACATGTATGTGAAGCGAGTGTTAGTTTATATACATGTATGTGAAGTGAGCGTTTGAGGGAGGGCATATTGTTACACGTCATCAGTGTGTAGTGGTATTCAATGACAATATTTCATTCCGAAAAAAATATAAGTCCTTCCATATTTACAAAAAAAAAAACCAAAAAAAAAAACCCACCACGGACAAGTTTGATTAAGTGTAGAGGCAGACATCAAGAAAAAGGTTTTTAAAAAATGATATTTTTGTTAAATGCAACCTAGCTAACTATAATCGGATGAAATGACATAAAATTCTTTTGTTTGTTCTAAATCAGATCCCCCCCCTCTTTCTCCCTCTGAAATTTTAGGCTATCTGATAGAAAAACTGTCACACATGGGACGGTCTGCATCATTGTAGGTTGAGCCCCAAGATCAATGTAGTGATTTTATTTATACTTTCTGACGAATTCAAATAACGGTTGACATACCGTCTATTTTACAATTATTCTGAGTTAATTTCGTTACTTGAACCCAGTCTATTTCCTTACTTTGTACAATGGTCAACATACATTTCAAATGTATTAGAAGTTTTCAGAGTTAGTTG
The DNA here is from genome assembly GCF_947568905.1 of Ostrea edulis. NCBI lineage: Eukaryota > Metazoa > Mollusca > Bivalvia > Ostreida > Ostreidae > Ostrea > Ostrea edulis. The sequence continues at coordinate 87,441,328 of NC_079169.1, forward strand.
TCTATGACATGAGCGATATGATTACCTAAAGATATCGAGGAACTGCAAGAACAAAATCTATTTAACTTTATAGTCATAGTCCTACTTCAATAATGGGAAACTTTAATCGTGATTACTTTTATTTTCACACCCTAAAACAGGTCCTTCCAGTCTGTTAATTTCATATTCATTTCCTTCTAGGTTTAAAACTCTACTTTTAACTTTACAGTTGCCTAGATATATATTCAAGCATTGTTTTATTTTGCACAATGGTGGGTACCATTGATTATCTAAAATCTATTGTACCTGTATCGGTCTTTTGTCTGCACTTTCATAAACCTAACTTTATTTCAACATATATAAGGTGCAAAATTAAAAAAACCCCAAAAATTGTGTGATTCCGGTTTCCCAACCTACTCTATTTTTCGATCCCTCGCCCAATTTTCAAAGCTCAGGATTGGGATCCAATTATTGTGATTAAATTATATGCACTTGGTAACCCCAAAATGTTGATGATTCAAAAGTATGGACGATATTAAATTTTTGAGTGACATTCACAAAATATTTCAGTATCAGAGTATTATGCATATTTTTCATTTCTCTACTGGAGTTACAAACATTTTCAATATTTCAATCACAGAAATGTTTTTTTTCTAACCTGCCTACTCTATTTCTGAAAAGCATGTCATGGAAACCACCCCATCAATTTCTTTTGGCCTAAACACAGAGAACAATTTCACTTTTCTTCTACCAATTAACATGGGCGATTAAATTGCTTAGTTTCCTGAACACAAAAAATAACTACACTCCTCCTCTACAAATTAAAATCGGAGATTAAATTTGCTTAGTTTCCTGAACAATCTAATTATTTTGATCATTTGAAGCTTTTCGCAGAAAGCAGATCGTCTTTTCCCCAATTAAATATAAAAATTCAACCTCAGTAACAAATGAGCAACATTTAATCAAATTATTTAACGTAAATTTTAAACCTCCCAGGAAAGAACATCCCCCATTTCACTACTCCCGTTTTAATCCTATAAATAATTAAATTTAAACTGAAAATTAATCCTGTATCTATCTCTCACCACCTCCTCAGTGCTGCTAACACCAGTGTGGTGTATAAAATTATGAAAATAGGTGTGAATGTATTCTAACAAGGAAATGGTTGACTGTAATGTCATGTTAATATCTCTGATTGGGTAATATACGACTGAAATTTACCAGCGGTGTTTATTACACGTCCATTCATCTAAACTACTTCCACTCCCACCTCTTCCCAACTCAAAAGTGCTTCTAAATGTCAGATATTACTTTCATTGAAATTCTACAAAAATATCACAGCTCTGGGGACCAAATACAGTATACAGATCTGCCACGCTGTTCTATGACATAAATACATTTCAATCATTTACCATAGAAGGCACAAACCACAGTAAAAAGTGTGGGGGGAAAATACACACCTGTGTGTGCCTTCATAGCAAAATACTACCGGGTCAAGTAGAAATTTTTGGAAAGAAATTGGTGCGAGATTTAAATTTGTATGTTGGAGCTTCAATTTGTTTTGTTTTTGTCTGTAATGTAAATTGTAAAGATGTTATCCATTTGAAAAAATAACCAAGCTAATAAAAAAAACCCACATAGATGTTGGTCAATGTCATTTTAGGTGACATTTTTTGTGAAGTTATGCTACTATCTATATATAGTTCATTTGCAATAAAAAAACAACAACAATTTCTCACTAATCCCCAACACGGTCTTCTCAAGTTCTATAAAGATGGAAGCTAATTCTGTCGAGATGAACTCTGTTCCTGAGACTGTTTTCCTTCGTAACCTTCTCCATATGTTGCCCCTCCCTCTTTCACTGTTTCGTCCTGATTTTTGATGATCTTGAGTTATGTTGTTTCAGTATCGTACAAGTGACACAAGGATTGTAGAGAGGTCTAGAAGTGTTCTGCAAACAAAGTTTATTATTTACACACAGGTTTTCAAACATGGATTACCTACTACGACATCAACATTTACAGTGAAGCTCCAAAGGATTTTCAAAATAGGCATAATATTAGTTATAAATATTAGTTATGGTGTATGAAATACAATCCAGAGTTAATGCTCTTACATCCTTGATTGGACCTGGATAACAAATTTATTATAACCAAAGGATATTACACATATCTATTAAAATTACGGGGAAACATATGCGAGAGTTATGAATTTAGCAGATGTGGTAGTATTGGCGATCGATTAAATTTTGTTTAATGTCCCTCTTGAAAATATTTCACTCATATGGAGATGTCACCATTGTTGGTGAAGGGCTGCAAAATTTAGGCCTATGCTTGGCGCTTACAGCCTTTGAGCGGGAGGGGGCGATCTTGATTGTTCCATACCTTCTGTGTCACAGGGCCTAGTTTTCTCGGTCTGAAGGACCGCCCAATTTAGTTGCCTTTTAAGACAAGCAAGGGGTACTGAGGACCTTTTCTAACTCGGATCCCCATGGGATTGTTGGTGATCAATTGGCTATTTATATTTTTTCACAGGTGCATAGGTTGGTATTGTGCTACACATGATTTCATCCTTGTATACAGTAGACTTTCAATGGACTACACCTCCTCCAGCCTATCCAAATATTGTTACATTCATGTCTATTTCAATACTGTTGCTTTTTCTTCTTTTGTAAAATAGATACATACATGTATAAGTCCAATCCCTGTTTTGAAGATTGGCAGATGAATATCAATCAAGTTTACTACACTTGTGAACAAAGCTCATTCTACATATAAAGTGTTTGTGTTTTATTTTACGAATAATTCATGTTCATTTGAACTGGTGATTCAGAACATAAATGCAATTATTTAGTGATGAAAATTAGGAAATTCATATCAAATACTTGAGGTGTTTAACAAGCTGGGGGTAAATAACATGACAACACAGTACACAGAATCAGAATTAATATGTTCTCAGTAACAAATGTCATTAATTTTATAAATACAAACAGTGACGTCATGTTATTTAACTTCAGTAGGGTGTACAGAGATTTACACCGATCTCATTAACTAATCAGAACTCATCTGATAAGCCACATAGGAAGTCATTTGTGATATCCAATGAGTCAATGGTTATTTTCATCTACGTGGAGGAATGAAAATCCCTGCATTATAAGCGGTAATTCACCCTATGAGGAATGAGAATCCCTGCATTATAAGCGGTAATTCACCCTATGAGGAATGAGAATCCCTGCATTATAAGCGGTAATTCACCCTATGAGGAGTGAGAATCCCTGCATTATAAGCAGTAATTCACCCTATCAGGAATGAGAATCCCTGCATTATAAGCGGTAATTCACCCTATGAGGAATGAGAATCCCTGCATTATAAGCGGTAATTCACCCTATGAGGAGTGAGAATCCCTGCATTATAAGCAGTAATTCACCCTATCAGGAATGAGAATCCCTGCATTATAAGCGGTAATTCACCCTATCAGGAATGAGAATCCCTGCATTATAAGCGGTAATTCACCCTATGAGGAATGAGAATCCCTGCATTATAAGCGGTAATTCACCCTATGAGGAATGAGAATCCCTGCATTATAAGCGGTAATTCACCCTATGAGGAGTGAGAATCCCTGCATTATAAGCGGTAATTCACCCTATCAGGAATGAGAATCCCTGCATTATAAGCGGTAATTCACCCTATCAGGAATGAGAATCCCTGCATTATAAGCGGTAATTCACCCTATGAGGAATGAGAATCCCTGCATTATAAGCGGTAATTCACCCTATGAGGAATGAGAATCCCTGCATTATAAGTGGTAATTCACCCTATCAGGAATGAGAATCCCTGCATTATAAGCGGTAATTCACCCTATGAGGAATGAGAATCCCTGCATTATAAGCGGTAATTCACCCTATGAGGAGTGAGAATCCCTGCATTATAAGCGGTAATTCACCCTATGAGGAATGAGAATCCCTGCATTATAAGCGGTAATTCACCCTATGAGGAATGAGAATCCCTGCATTATAAGCGGTAATTCACCCTATGAGGAATGAGAATCCCTGCATTATAAGCGGTAATTCACCCTATCAGGAATGAGAATCCCTGCATTATAAGCGGTAATTCACCCTATCAGGAATGAGAATCCCTGCATTATAAGCGGTAATTCACCCTATCAGGAATGAGAATCCCTGCATTATAAGCGGTAATTCACTATAAGAGCAATCCCTATAACCTTACTCTACAGCAGAGAACTAAGAAGTTCATTCCAGAACTGGACAACATTTACAAACACAACATTTACAAACACTAGAACCTATTGTATAAACACAACATTTACAAACACTAGAACCTATTGTATAAACACAACATTTACAAACACTAGAACCTATTGTATAAACACAACATTTACAAACACTACATTTACAAACACAACATTTACAAACACAACATTTACAAACACTAGAACCTATTGTATTTCTGTGCAAACAATGCTGCATGTTTCCCATCAATAAACACAACATTTACAAACACTAGAACGTATTGTATTTCTGTGCAAACAATGCTGCATGTTTCCCGTCAATAAACACAACATTTACAAACACTAGTACCTATTGTATTTCTGTGCAAACAATGCTGCATGTTTCCCGTCAATAAACACAACATTCACAAACACTAGTACCTATTGTATTTCTGTGCAAACAATGCTGCATGTTTCCCGTCAATAAACGTCACCAAGGCATCATTCTCTGCTCTCTCTATGCTCTGCAAACAAAGTATAAAATTTTGAGTATCACAAACATATATGACTTCACTTTTAAGATTCAGAATTCAAAATGAAACCACAAACTTCAATGAAAATAGATCTACCAAATGTACTTTTATATGATTTTCTTCTAACCTTTTTTCTCTCAGCCTTTTCTAATAATATTGATTAAACTACCAAAATCCTTGAGGTTCTTTAGAGGAGAAGCTAGAATATTTAATTAATATATTGTAATCCTCGTTCTGGAGAGGATAATTAATACGTACCTCCACTGGCCCTACGGTTGTACAGAGATTCTTGATCATCACATCAGATGTAGACACAGAGAGATTCTTCACCATAACCTTCTTCGGTTTCGAAGTAACAACAATTCTCTGAATTTAAGAGAAAAATTTAATAATTCAGACTTTTCCATAAACATACTACTTCCAACATGCAAATACACCAAACTAGGCATATTCAATTTATTTCATTCTGAATTACCTAGATAATGAATGACATTGGCCAAGACCATCATCGCTAGCAATGCTTACTGAGTCCTGTTGTACCTACTCTACATCAAACTGAGGCTGTATAATCAGCGAAACCATAGATTTTCATGAATATTTATGAAATGACAATGATATATCGACCAATCAGTCACGATGACACATTTTGATGTTTTAATTGCTGCACACACACAGGTAAAGGTTACAGTGTTTGTTTACAAATAGTAAGAGACAGAAAAATCAATATATGCACCCAGGGGTGCATGAGCCGAGTTGCATGGGATACATTGTAAAGTCAGGAATGATGTGGCATATTTATAATTGTGAAGAACTAATTTCAGGGTTAAACTTTTCGAGTTACTGTCCAGAAACCATATTGGTCTGAAGTTTTCAATCTATTTTCGGTCACTGTGACTGTGACCTTGAACTTTGACCTTTTTTTCTCCAAAATCAATAGGGGCCTTGCTTTGCTGGTATCCAACAATATCTCAAAGTTTCATTTGATTCAAATTAAAATTTTTCGAGTTATCCTCTGGAAACCAAAATTTTTGGGAATTTTAAAATCTATTTTCGGTCAGTGTGACCTTGACCTTCAACCTATTTTCTCCAAAATCAATGGGGGTCTTCCTTACCTGGTACATAACAATATCTTACGTATCATTTGATACGGATTTAAACTTTCTGAGTTATCATCCGGAAACCAAATATTTCTGAAATTTTCATTCTATATTCGGTCACTGTGACCTTGACCTTTAACCTTTTTTTCTCCAAAATCAATAGGGAGACCCTGGTACCCAACAATACATCAAAGTTTCATTTGATTCAGATTTAAACTTTATGAGTTATCATCAGGAAACCAAATTTTCCTGAAATTTTCATTCTATATTCGGTCACTGTGACCTTGACCTTTTTTCTCCAAAATCAATAAGGGTCTTCCTTACCTGGTACCCAACAATATATCAAAGTTTCATTTGATTAAATTGTAAACTTTTCGAGTTATCATCCAGAAACCAATTGTTGACACCCAACCAATAACCGAGTTCAACTTTGTGCAACTCGGCTAAAAAGTTTACAAATCACTCTTTTAGAAGCAAGTCAAGTATATAGCTATATATCAACTGAAATCCACCTTAATTATTCAAAAATCAATGCTATGCTTGCAAATTCTGTAGTGAACAAGAGGCCCACAGGCCTTATCGGTCACCTGAGTACTAGTGAAAAAGTATCACTATTCCCAAGGGCTATGAAATCTAGAAATAATTTCCTGTTCTGAATATCTAAGCTAAAATTCTAATGTTCAGCAACAGTATAAAACGAGATGTGCTCTTAAAACTTCATTGCCCTCAAAAGTGCATACACTGATGAAAGGCTTTACATAATATAATAGTAGTGTTAAATCTAAAGCAAACTAGCATGACGCCGCTCCATGCCCTTTTTAATTGCACCATGCCCTTTTTAGCCGAGTTGCAACGAAGTTGAACTCGGCTATTGGTTTGGTGATGCAGGCGGGCGGCCGGGTTGGCGGGCAGACTGGCGGGTGGTTGGGCGTCAACAATTGGTTTCCGGATGATAACTCGAAAAGTTTACAATCTAATCAAATGAAACTTTGATATATTGTTGGGTACCAGGTAAGGAAGACCCCTATTGATTTTGGAGAAAAATGGTCAAAGGTCAAGGTCACAGTGATGAAAATAGAGTGAAAATTTCAGAAAAATTTGGTTTCCGGATGATTACTCAGAAAGTTTAAATCTGAATCAAATGAAACTTTGATATATTGTTGGGTACTAGGTAAGGAAGACCCCTATTGATTTTGGAGAAAAATGGTCAAAGGTCAAGGTCATAGTGATGAAAATAGAATGAAAATTTCAGATAAATTTGGTTTCCGGATGATTACTCAGAAAGTTTAAATCCGAATCAAATGAAACTTTTTATTGTTGGGTACCAGGTAAGGAAGACCCCTATTGATTTTGGAGAAAAAAGGTCAAAGGTCAAGGTCACAGTGACCAAAAATAGATTGAAAACTTCTGACAAATATGGTTTCTGGACAGTAACTCGAAAAGTTTAAAACTGATATTAGTTCTTCACAATTATAAATATGCCACATAATTCCTGACTTTACAATGTATCCCATGCAACTCGGCTTATGCACCCCTGGGTGCATATATTGATTTTTTCTCTATAATTAAAAAAAAAATAAAAATTTGTTGATATAAATAATTATTCTTTATTTCCCAAGGTTGAATGAAAAGTTTAAAATCAAGGCAGCAGATGTTAACTTTTAAAGAGACTAAATGATTATTCTATTACTATCATAGTATGATACAATGAAAGTGCCCAAAAATTGTCTTGCCGCGAAGAAAAGTGCCCTTTTGAACATATGTGTGTCCTCTCTAGATCCTAAATTTAACACTAAATAGGTGTATAACATTAAAAAATCAAAAGATATGACTAATTTGGACCCATCCTAGAGTCAAAACCCTAGGTTGTGAAATTCACCATTTTTTGTAAATCCTTTTCTGCTATTCCTTAAGTATGCATTTATATTTTATACAGTATCAGCAAACTTTTAACACATAAATACTATATACTAAGTTTGGCTCCATTCTGGGGTCAGAACTCCTACTCTGGAAATCATCAAATTTACAATTTTGGTAAAAGACTACTTGCTCTTTCTAAATATCCATTTAGTTCCAATTTAGTATTAATAGCACTAAAGATTTTATCAAAGTGTTTTACACATAAACATTATATACCAAGTTTGGCCCCACTCTGGGGTCAGAACCTCTACCACGGGGATCATGAAATTTACAATTTAAGTAGAGGCCTTCATGCTCTACATCACTATGCATTTAGTTTTTCTTAAACATGTGCAGTTCTAGATAAGATTTTTTAAAATTGGTCAATTTTGGGCAGTTTTTGCCCTGCCCCTAATGCCTCAGGGGTGCAGGAATCCTGAAATTGACAATTTATGTCCTCTTTGTTCCAAAGATGCTTCAAACCAAATTAGAAAAGAATTAGAACGGTGGTTATCAAGAAGAAATTAAAAATTTCTAGTGTTCACACATTTAATAACTGACCATTTTGGCAACACCCCGATACCAAAACCCTAACCCCTGTGATCATCAAATTGACAATTTTGGTAAAGGACTACCTGCTCTTTCTAAATATCCATTTAGTTTCAATTTAGTATCAATAGCACTAAAGAAGATGGTATTTTAAAAGTGTTTTACACATAAACACTATATAATAAGTTTGGCCCTGCCCTGGGGTAAGAACCCTTACTCTGTAGATCATGAAATTTATAATTTTGGTTGAGGTCTTCCTGCTCTACATCACTATGCATTAAGTTTTTGTAACACATGTGCAGTTCTTGAGAAGATTTTTGAAAATTGGTCAATTTTGGGCAGTTTTTGCCCCGCCCCTAGGGGTGTAGGAGTCCTGGAATTTACAATTTATATCCCCCTTGTCCAAAAGATGCTTCATACCAAATTTAAAAAGAATTGGAATAGTAGTTATGAAGAAGTTAAACATGTTAAATTGTTAACGCACTGACAACAGCCAATTGCAATAGGTCACCTGAGTAAACTCGGGTGATCTAATAAAGCTCCACACATATGATAACCACATGGAAGTAACTCCACCCAGGCACACTGTGGTCTAGCAGCAGGACGGGAAACACAGGGAAATTATAAGCCAGTCACAGAGATGGTTACATTCAAAAGTTGCCAGTCCATTCCAAATCTGCCAGTCCTGATTTACAGTTTTGTGATATTTATCATTTTTCATGAGGGAGTTTACTAATAAAAGCTTGTTTGTGACAATTGTTGTAGTACACTGGCTGTTAAAATTAACCCGAATTCTGGGCCATGAAAATTTTTCCTCGCCTGACTGAGAAATACACCATCTTGGGCAGGCAGGCTGGCCGTAATTTCCAACCCTGCTTATTGTCTGCCATGAAAGCCATTTCCTCCTGACTGGCAGTGATCTCAGAGTCTGCCATGATCACAAAAGCCTGTTCCTGTTCACAGTTTCTTTTACTTAGGTACACATTTTTCTACACTTACCCTGTTAGTTCCTTGCTGACTGACCACATTTCTCTGGTCTCCTTCCTCATTATCCCCAGGCACTGGGTTTATCCTGACTACTGCCCTGTTGCCAGACCTGGGGGACAGGCCTGGCGAGATAACGGACCGATTCCCAGAATTCCCACTCACTACAGTTCGATTTCCTGTCTGTTGACCTCCAATGGGGGACACGGGGGCAGTGTTTTTGATCACCTGAACCTTGCCATGCTTCAACAAAGATGTTTCCTCACTAGCGTCTGCCTCATCTTCAATGGGAACCAGTTTAATTTCCCTGGATATGATATCCCCTTGAGCGTTTTTCTTGACAGTTTCTATCCTCTTCATCAGTTTTTTATTGGAACCAGCAGTCTTTGCACTCAATGTCTGGTTTGTAGCCGTTTTGTTGATTGGCTTACTAGCACGGATGTTCCCAATTGTCTTCTGTGCATTTGTTTGAACAGAATGTGCAACTTGCGCATTAGGAAAGCGAACCTGATTTGAGTTTAATGTCTTGATCTGTGGACCAACACGTGGGGGCTGTATAGGTTGTTGAACCTTTTTTGGAGTGGTCTGCACTGTTTTAATCTGGTTTAAACTAGGCGTATCAAGTTGCTCGACGTCATCAATTGTCTGACCTATAAATAAACAAAATACAGGCATGTAACTAACAGCAGTAAATCCTTACTGCTACAATAACAAACCACACAACATGGAAAGGCATGAAAACAAACAGTAAATGCTCTCGAACCATGAAACAAGAAAGCAACCTGAATGGCGATTCCCATTCATAAAAACGTGCCAGATCAGCAAATACTTTAATTCTATAACATATATAGCGAATTTCTGCGGACAATCCTTAAAAATTCGCTATACGTTAATAGTAAATTCATAATTCAAATGTAACGAATTTGCTATAAAACTGATTGTTCTACATGTACATGTATATCAGTGGTATAAGAAAGCAGCAATCATTATACTTGCGTTTGTATTGTGAGCCTATATATATTTTCGAGAAGAAATATTTTTATACAAGAAATATATACACTGATTTATATATGATAATTTATCTTGGTTGATTATGAAATCACGCAAGAACTTGTCGAAAGAAAAATGTTATTAAAATTATGTGTAATACATACAGTCTATTACAGTTGTCATTTACTTGCTGCTTTACACAAATAAAGGAGTGTACAATAAAATAAATGTAATCAAATTTCAAATTTGATTTAGAACGAGAATAGTAAACAATACCGACAACATATTTCATTAAACATATGTGTAAGTATTGTTTTGCATTAACAACCTCTTTTGAAAAAATACAAACAAGTCAATGGAAAACGATTATTAAAAATCACAAGGAGTTTAGAATGGGAAAAAATCGTTATAAAAGGGGATTTTTACATTCATTTTTAATTCAAGGGAAATAGGAATTTACATCGTTAAATCTGTAAATTCGCTATATTCGTGTTTGTTATAGATGCAGATTTTTATATAGAATATGTAAAGAATTTGCCGGGGAAATAAATTTCACTTCTCTATAGCCGTAATTTCACTTTATCCGTGTTCGCTATATTTGAGTTTTACTATATTCAGATGTGTACATATACATATTTATATGATAAATTTCTTGTATAACGAAGTTTCGCAGTCACTAACTACATGGGAAACAATCGTAACAATTTCCAGTCGCTTTACACAAAACACATTATCATACCTCAGTATTAGAATTCTATGCAACACGTAATCTGATTGGTTTAGACAGTCATGTGCCAGAGATGACAAAATTTCATATCTCCCTCGTTAAATCGCCTGGTTTGGGTTGATACAAAAACAAGCAAGTAAATCTACATACAAGGAGAATGGAAATAAAAAAAACCCTGGTTACCAGATCACTGCATTTCGTTGTTTGTACCTTCTACTGTAATACGTTGACGGCGCAGTGTTACCGTTAGGGTGATCTCGGCTACATACAATGAGCGGACTCCAATTTCAAATGCACTATTGTAGTCTTGCTTTGTTTCAGTATAATAAACAATTTATTGCATGAATGTTTGGGATATATGAAGATTTATTCACCCAAGAAAAATCATATTTTCCTCGGGCAACGAATATGATTTTTCTTGGGTGAATAAATCTTCATATCTCCCCCACTATCATGCAATAAATGTATATAATCAAATAAATAAAGATGTTTCCTTGGGATGTCTCTAAATTATATTCTCAACATTACTGTCTCATTGTCCAGTCTAAACATGTCGTAAATTTATCTAAAGCAGAATTCTATAATTAAAACAAAGTGCAGGGGTAGGGTTAAAATGACCAATCAAACAAATTAACTATCCATCCCAAAAAGAAGCTCAGGCGATGTATCACCTACACAAATATAAACACCCAATGATCACAGCCAAGCTAGCTCAAGACACTGACCATTATCTAGGTAAGGTGTCCAAGTGGAAATAACACTACCACCACTTTAAGAGATCAAGAGTGAGAAACAAAAAATACAGGACCCAAATTTCATTTCAAAAGACTGAGAGTAAATTTGCTGTTATTATAGAGAAAAAAATCTGGACCGAGATTTCACTTTGAAGATCAAGAACTTCTCGAGATCGAATTTTCAAAAAGTCACCTGTACATTAAAATTTTAAGCAACAAATACTCCTCAAGAAATACTATATTCTAGTTTCATTTCACCAGCACACGTACCTTTCTCTGCCAGTCTCTGTGTCAGCTGTTCTCGCTTCTTCTGAGCCAATGCTTGTCTGTTTGCCTCTTTCCGTTTTCTGATCAGCTCTCTCTGTCGAGCCTGCAGTGCTAACTTTGCCTGTAGCTCTCTGTCCTCTGGGGTCTGGTAATAGAGATTGTATCGTAACAGTGTGGTGGTACAGGGCTAGAAATACACTGTAACTGTTTTTATTCACTGGTCCCTTGGGCTATCTACTTTAATTTCTACTGGTCAATTGCTAACTTTTACTGTCCCTTCTGACTAGTGGATATGAAAACAACTGGCCCAAATTCCATATTCAAAATAATGACACATTTTCATAGTTAAACCTAATATCTTGTTTATTCATACTAGCATCAACAGTGGGTTTAAAAAATGTCATATCTTACTATTTTTATTCACATTTTTCAATAAAAAACTTAAAAAATAGTCGGCGTCATCTTCAACTTTCTTGTCATTTGTGTATACTAATCTCACAAGATTATGAATGCATCACAAATTAGACAGCTCATTCTAAGAAATTTGCAGCTGAGCTTTCTTGGGTATACTAATTCAGAAAACCTCCTGTGGCTTCTAACTTTGTGTCAAGTGTTGAGGGATCATTGAGGGATTGTCGGTTGTATACTCCGCTTAAGACAACTCGTTTTTAGAAACATTGAATTTCATGAATTTACCTACATGGTGCAACTTTTTTCGTACAACTTACCAAAAAGAAATCAAGAAAATATTTTGCCTGCGATAAAAACCTGGATGCACACACATCTAATATTTACTAGCCCAATCGTTAAGGAATTTTGATAAGTATTTAAATCAACCAGCCGAAAGGGCACATGGTTTTTACAAATCACTAGCCCAAATCCATAATTTACTAGCCCCTGAACATTGGGCCATCGATTATTTTGAGCCCTGTGGTAACGTGCAGAATCTGCCCGGTGCCTAAACATTACTGTTAATTGAAATGATACAGCCTGACAACATCTGCCCGGTGCCTAGACATTACTGTTAATTGAAATGATACAGCCCGACAAACTAACAAATAAGTGCAGAGTAATAAGGAGATATGAAGTGTATATTTGGGGATGAACAAACCAGATTTGAAACTGATTAAAATCCCATTCATCCATTTTTTATCTGTGTACAAGAACAAATTGGCTGAACATGTGTTAAATGTATAATCATTCAGTTACATCAGTTCTATCAATAGTCAAAAGAATTCTTTACCAGTTGTTCTATTTCTACTTTGCTCTGTTTTACTGGGGAGGCATCTATGATGGTTTCCTCAGTCGAGGCCCTTTTCTGGGGCTTAGTGGCCCCTACTGGTGTAGTCTGCCCAAATTTCTTGGCACGATCTGTCAGTTTTTTGACATGTGCCAACAATACGGAATTTTGCTTTGCTCTGTAAAAAGATTGAAAGAATTTGAAGATTTATAGTCATGTACATATATTCTTCCCTTGCAACTAGGTTGTGGAAGAGGAATATTAGGGGCAGATCCAGGGTTTTTGAAAGAAGGGGGGGGGGGTGTTTCCACCCTCAAAATGCTTTTTTTTTACCACAAAATTTTCTAATGAAAGGGGGTGGTGGTTCCAACCCCCACCCCTCTGGATCCGCCACTGAATATACATGCAGTAACTTGCCTGTTTGTGTGTTTTATCGTTCACATATTAAAATTAATTGAGTACAAAAATCAAACTTTCGAAGAATGAAACTTTACAAAATATCCCAGTCTTACTGGTTTTCAAGAAGAACTGCAAACAGTCAAGGCCACTAGAAGAGTCATTTGTAAGCTAGCTTTTTCATTCTATTAGATTTTCATATTCATACATGTTTGTTTGCAATAAACATCCACCACATTTATCATAAAAAGTTGTTCGATCGCTTTGCATTAATTTCAGTCATCGGTCACATAACATACAGTGTAATGTTGAATTTCCATTATTCAAAACAAGACTGCACTTTTCATTTCAGAAACTGACTATCATCTCATACAGTGTATGTACATGATACGAGTCAACTCCCTTTCCTGCAGCTAACTGCTTCACAACTTACTTCAGAACAGGCTGTCTTGGTCCCCCATTATTTTGATTGGGATTTCTGGGCATTCTTTGTCCCTGGCTATGAAATCCATGAGGTCTAGCTTGGTTCTGATACCCAGGGGCCCTTTGTTGAAATCTTGGTGGCTGCTGTGCCTGTGTTCGGGGCTGGAAATCATGCCGTATGAAGGGCTCTGGGGCACGTCCTGGGGGTGGATATCTACATAAACATTAAGCACTGTAAATTTCCTTTATTGTGATGGGGACTATATCCAATAGTGTATACTGTGATCTTAAAGGCATAGTGTCTAAGATATTGGTAAAATTTTGCATGTTCCAAAAGTTGGCGAAATTAAAGATCATAACTAGAAAATCACAAAAAGTTTTTCAGAATGTTTACAAACACATTGGATACGATAGTAATTACAAAATAATTCCCTGTGCTCATTAGCCTAAACTGGTACCCTGTTGACTTCGCAACTCTCATGTTTGTGAGTAGCCACCAATCAGCGGGGTACCAGTTTAATATATTGTCCTTCAGACAAAATTTTTATAAAGGGCTACAACGTCAAAATGACTTCAATTTCAAGGCGCTGCAGCTATAGATAACTCATAATTAATACTACAAATTTGTCTTTTGGAGTTCTTGCAAAATATTGTGATGTCATTTTTGAGATAAAAGATAGACCCTATGTCTTTAAAGCAATACAAGCTGTAATTGACGGTATTTTTTCAACTACCTAATTATGAATCATTTACCTCCTATCGATATAACTGATATAATCCCCAAGATCTTAAGAAAAATTCAACAAAATAAACAAGGAAATATTGTTTGAGAGCATACCTACAATGAGCGTTTCGTATAAACGGCCATTGTGTCGTATACATGGACACGGGAACGATGATTGCTGAACATATCGGGTTGCTGAGACCGACGTCATATACAAAGATGGAAACTGACGTGAGTAACTACACGTGGCGTTTGTTTTAAAATATTACATCGTTTCAAGAATGACAAGAAGCACTATAAGTGTAAGAAAGCAATAATTACACAAATGTGCAACTCAAATGAAATATTGATATTAAATTTTCTATAAAATTGGCATGTTAAACTGTTTACAAATCTGCCACCTCTCTTTCGCTTTTTTCCGAACTGGTGACCTCCGAGGTCAATGCACATCGGAGATTACGAGCAGGAATTACTGACAGGATGACAATGATTTATGAATCGACATTTTCTGCTGATTTGACGGGTTTACTGCTTCAGATTCACTCTGATTCTATTAAGTAGTATGTACAGTGTGTATTTAATCAAAAATATGTTAAATATTCGTTCTTTTATTTTTCAATTTATTTACCGTCAGTTACAGCTTGTATTGCTTTAATATTATGCAAGTACTCACTTCAGTGAAATCGCCATTCATTGTGAATGCTATTCTACTTTACAAAAAATTGTGATAATCACTTCTGATTTCACACGAGAGGTGTCTTATGAATGAATGTGAATATTAATTTACTGCATAAAAAGGAAACAAGATGATCAAAATTGCCCCTTATACATTTTAATAATCGTATGTTGTCATTTTCAACAGGTACAAAAGCAAAATATGACTTTCATGCACACACCTATCATCGTAGCATGAGAAACAAAACTCCCTGCCCCACTTAAGACCACGTCACTACAACTATTGCTACCTCTGCTGGGCATATTTGTGTCCCTACCTCTACTGGGCATATTTGTGTCCCTACCTCTGCTGGGCATATCTGTGTCCCTACCTCTGTTGGGAGTACTCCTGTTGAATGTAATGACGAGGTGGGGGCGGTATGTTATGACCCTGCTGGGACGGGGGTGCCATCCGTACATGTGGGGGTGGTTCTGCCCTGATCAGTGGCTGAGGAGGTTGCTGAGCGGGCGGATACCTATGGCTAGGTGTCATCAATGGCTGTGGTGGAGGGGGCCTCGAAGGATGGTACTGACTGTGTGGAGGGAACTGCTGTCCATGAAATGGAGTGGGTCCACTGCGAGGTGCCTGGTTATAATGCCCCATTAGGGGCTGTGGTGCTGGATGAGGGTGAGGATGAGGTGGAGGCCCTCTAGAGTATGCTGGGTAAGGAACACTCGGCCTTGGTGGAGTCTGCTGACCTGGTCAATAAAAATCACAAATGCTTATCATGTTATGATGTAAGATTTCAGTACAAACAGAATGGTTCCAGGTGAAATTACTACTAATTGATTTTTTTTTAAATTCATGTGACTGTATTTGGGTACTGAAAATCAAAATCACCTGTCTCACAACGAAGTACAGGTATTTATTCCATGAAATTCACCATGTATCATATTAACACCTCACTTAAATTCTTTCCATAAAGTAAACCTAAATTTAAACCATTACTTCAAACTGTCACAATTTACATTTATACTGATTGTGGGCAGGTGAAAACTACAGCTTACCTCTATACTGATGTAGACAGATAACTTACCTCTATACTGATGTAGACAGGTGATAACTTACCTGGATACTGATGTAGACAGATGATAACTTACCTGGATACTGATGTAGACAGATGATAACTTACCTGGATACTGATGTAGACAGATAACTTTCCTGGATACTGATGTAGACAGGTGATAACTTACCTCTATACTGATGTAGACAGGTGATAACTTACCTGGATACTGATGTAGACAGATGATAACTTACCTGGATACTGATGTAGACAGATAACTTACCTCTATACTGATGTAGACAGGTGATAACTTACCTGGATACTGATGTAGACAGATGATAACTTACCTGGATACTGATGTAGACAGATGATAACTTACCTCTCTACTGATGTAGACAGATGATAACTTACCTGGATACTGATGTAGACAGATAACTTACCTCTCTACTGATGTAGACAGGTGATAACTTACCTGGATACTGATGTAGACAGATGATAACTTACCTCTCTACTGATGTAGACAGATGATAACTTACCTGGATACTGATGTAGACAGGTGATAACTTACCTCTCTACTGATGTAGACAGATGATAACTTACCTGGATACTGATGTAGACAGATGATAACTTACCTCTCTACTGATGTAGACAGATGATAACTTACCTCTCTACTGATGTAGACAGGTGATAACTTACCTGGATACTGATGTAGACAGGTGATAACTTACCTGGATACTGATGTAGACAGGTGATAACTTACCTGGATACTGATGTAGACAGGTGATAACTTACCTGGATACTGATGTAGACAGATGATAACTTACCTGGATACTGATGTAGACAGGTGATAACTTACCTCTATACTGATGTAGACAGATGATAACTTACCTCTATACTGATGTAGACAGGTGATAACTTACCTCTATACTGATGTAGACAGGTGATAACTTACCTCTATACTGATGTAGACAGGTGATAACTTACCTCTATACTGATGTAGACAGGTGATAACTTACCTGGATACTGGAGGTGGACAGGTGGAGCTTGGACATGATGAGGAGGGTGGTGGTGGTGGGAGCTACTGTACATGGGCTGAGGGGTGGCCTGGGAGGTCCATGGTCCACTCTGTAGTAATTACAACAATCTCAGATTGACTCTGGAATCATCCTTTAAAACAATTACTGTATAAAGGGTTATTTTCGCCCCATTTCTACACTTGCAGACAGTTTCGTCCCGTTTTAAATTCGCCCAGACATAGTTGTGTTAAAAGAGAGATATGAGAGAAAACAGTTTTGCCCACTCTTAAATTCGCCCAGTGACAGGAAGGGCGAAAGGGACGAAAATAAAATGGGGGTGAATATTTCCCTGTATACAGTAATTGTCAACACTCCTAAAATATATCTGCTTTGTGTGAAAGAAAGTAGTCTTAAAATCCAAATCAGCACTCCATGTTGCTAAAAATATGGGAGCATATATGACTAAAACTTTAATCTTGCTACTGAAAATAACTTGTATTTTTAGGCTATCAACTTCTGAATTGATTGATCAAAATTCCACCATAATGGAAGTTGAACAACAAAAACCAGATGGTGACTATAAATCTGTCTCATGCAAAACATTCTACCCAAAGTTTACAAAAAATCCTACCTGTGGCGAAGAATGCACAACAGGGGCTGGATGCTGTAGTTGAGTTAGGGATGGGGGGCCTGGGGATCTATACTGAGGGGGTACTGTTGGGCTTGGCATGAGTCCGTCCCCATTTCGCGAGTGCGGCATGGCCCCTCGACGAAAATGTGGATTGATATGGATCTTCTGGGGTTTTGATGGCGACTGCTGATAAACACGACTATGTTTTTTACCACATTAAAAAATCACTACATAATATACAAAATCTTTGTAAAGTCCTACATCAATAACAAAGTAATGTCAGAGCATTTAACCTTTAAGCTGCTAATAGTAAATATACAACTTTCTCACACTCAAAGTTATCTATCAACACATGGGAACTCATTTTCAGTTTGGTGAATTTAAAGTTGGTCACCATTCAAAGATGAAAGAAAGCAAAAGTGAGCAAGCTCACATACCCCATGCTCCAACATTGCTTGACAATGTCTCACATAATGAATGGTAACGCTATGCATTACTGCAAGAACATGACAGACGGGCTTGAAATTCCAAGTTCAAAAGGGGCATAACTCCCACAAAAATTATTGAATCAGAATTTCCTGGGAATATGCACATCTAAACAGTGTATCCTTATCAATTAACTACAAAGTTTCACAAAATTCTGTTGAGCATCTCAGAGGAGTTGTGCTGACAAGAAAGGGACTGACGTACGGGTCAAAAACATTATACCCTCTGCAACTTCGTTGCACGAGGTATCACCAATAGTACACAATATGCCAATGAAAAGCTAATATAAGTTGTTTTTCTTGCACCATGATTTGTTGAACTTGGCTTCAGGTAGTATCAGCAATCATCAAGGTGTGACATACTTTCTTGGCATCATGAAAACAGACAAATCATGTACTCTCTATGTAATATTTCCACTTGGCATGTATGTGTACCATGTGCACCAAGTTCTGTGGTCCTAGCCTCAACAGTTTGGTCTGTATCCTGCTACTATGGCCTTAACCTTTGACTTTGAGAAACAGTAGGCATCCTCCACTTGGTATATAAGGTGTATGTGTACCAAGTTTGACAGTCCTAGCCCCAACAGTTCGGTCTGTATCCTGCCCAGAAGGTTTTCCTACTAAGTGATGCTACAACCTTGACCTTTGATCTCTGACCTTGAAAAACAATGGGCATCTTTCCCTCATCATGTTGATCAAATGTACCAAAGTTGTAAAATCCTGGAGCTTACAGTTTGGTCTGTATCCTGCCTACAAGGTTTTCCTATGAAGTGATACTATGAACTTGACCTTTGACATCTGACCATGAAAAACAATAGTCAATCTCTACTCATCATGGTGATCAAATGTACCAAGTTGTAAAACCCTGGAGCTTACAGTTTGGTCTGTATCCTGCCCAGAAGGTCCGGACAGACGGACATCGCCATACCATAATACGTATGAAAAATTCCATATGAAAATAGTTTTTTAAATACAAAAATTCAATCTATTGACAGCATTACTGCATTGGCTGAATTCAGAATTGGACAGTAAAACTATAAGTAGGTTGTCATTTGACCACCTGATTGTAGATGTAGATTTGACCTTTGCTTTGACCTCTGTGGTGAAGCAGCAAACTAAAAACACGTTCAAATTTGTTACTTTTCTACAATAATCTAAATAGGACGACATGAATGTATGTATGTCACCTCCACACGGCAGGACATGCAGTCACGTGCTTCATCAAACTCACCTGGTCCGGTGCACTCTGGGGTGGGGCCTGGTGGGAGTAACTTGGGGGAACCTGACTGTGATTAATACTCTGAGAGGACAGTGGTGCCCTGTTACCCATGCCTCTTCTCTGTGGGTAATTGGGAAAACGTCCTCCACCTCTGCCCCTATTGAACTTATGAGATCTTTTTTGTCCGTGCTGTAAAAACTGCTCGATTTCTTTTTCTTGCTCTTTAGAAATTTCTGAAATAAAATCCCCGGATATCTTACAATATTTACATTCCCTGAATCTCTTATGTTTCTTTTGATATTGACATTACCTTTATAATATACAATGAACGCATGTTTGCTGCAAACTTGTTTTAGGATTCTGGATTTTAGTTCCCCCTGTGAGCTTACTCATTACCAAATATTGAGCATCATCAACAGTGCTCCCACTGGACCAGAATTCCCTTTCGCCACTTTTTCAGGGAGTGGCGCGGCACAAATAATCACATGCTTTACAATTATTTCCACCATATTATATATTATTTTATTCATTACACTTATTTTAGCATTTTGAATCAGTTACATTACTTAATCATATCCAGCTACCATACTTAAACATTTCTTTCTGAAATAATAAAAAGTTGATTTGTTTGATAAATTCTATTATGGAAATCAAAATTCAGATAATAAATCATATAAATATAAACTTCATGATGCTACACCCCTCAGTGAAAACATTGTGCACATTGGCCGAAATGCAGATGTCACAAAACATCAAGCCCAATTTAGAGTCGTATCTCAACCATTCCCTATTAAATTTCCGTTTTTGTATGGAAGATTTTGCAATTTGGAGAGAATCAGATGTTTGAGCAGGTGGGGTTGACTGTAAAGCCAAACATAGATATTTTTTAATTTTAGACTGACTAGGGTCAGAAGCTACAAGTTTAGTGTCAAAATAGAATGGGGTGCATAGTCTTATGAGATTAGCATTTTTATACTGTTGCGCACCGAACTTCAAAGAAAATTATTTATTAAAATTGCTATGTCCATATCAATGGTGACCGACCGCATTGTTTATGAAATATTCGAACTAAAATCAAACACATCAAAATCAAAACTTGTAATCAACAAGTTTGGCCGCAAAAACAAAGAATTGATGTATTCATATACATGTATATATTATACACAATAATACGGCCAATTTAATTACCGGTCGGTTCTCTGGTTAAGAATTGACATTAATGTGGAGATGATAACACGATAATGAATACGACTTTAAATGTTAAACAATTGAACAGCTGTCCGATGTACTTTATTACATAATCACCGACTTTTTTGCAGCCATAAATTACCTGAGGCTGTGACCAGCTCTGTGTGCACTGGAGCGACGCGAGATTTCCGGTCGCACGCGTTGACTGAATAAACAGATTTTGACTGACTGCATAAACAAACAGGCGATAATGTGTCACTGACAAAGGATTAAAAATACAATTTATTGCAAAAAGGGATTTTCGCCACTTTCATTTTTTCCCCGCCATTTTTGAAAAAAATTCGCCATTGGCGAAAATGGCGAAGCCCAGCTCGAGCACTGATCATCAAGGTCAAAGGTTGCATGGGCTGTTCTGTTTAAAGTAACGAAATGATCAACGATATGACATTTCAGTACTTTAATCTATTTCATATTTAAAATAAAGTGCACCGCCACGGCACATAATACGCCCGTCACATATTGTTAACAGTATAGATTGTACCCATTAAAACATTTTTTTTTAATATCACCTTAATTAAATGTCACAGTGACCTTAAAGTAGGATGCGACACACCTTCTACCTAAGATGCATTAGTTGACCAATTTTGGTGATTCTAGGTCTAATAGTTTTCAAGTTATGAGCCGGACAAGTTTTTGCCATCTATGGCCATATCTTCTTAATGGAAAGTCACAGTGACCTGGTTTTAATGTGCGACACACCTTCTACCTAAGATGTATCTACAGACAAAGTTTGATGATTCTAGGCCTTGTAGTATTTAAGTTACGAGTCGGACACGAAAAAGCTAACAGACGGATATCTTCTTAATGAAAAGTCACAGTGACCTGGTTTTAATGTGCGACACACCTTCTACCCAAGATGTATCTACAGACAAAGTTTGATGATTCTAGGCCTTGTAGTATTTAAGTTACGGGTTGGACACGAAAAAGCTAACAGACGGACGGACGGACATGAATGCCATACCATAATACGTCCCGTCTTAAGACGGGCGTATAAAAAAACACATGAAGAATAAAAAAAAAACAAAAAAACAAATTCTTAACATGCTTACACGAGTTATGATTTTTTTCTGCAATGTTAGCTACCTTCATTAATGATAAAACAACAAAGAAGGCATTTATTGTTTAAATGAAATAAAAAAATTCAAAGTCGTCCAATTTATGTACTAGAAGAATGCTACTGTATGTATGGGAACTCAGACTGTGTACCAAGTTGTACAGATGAAATATGATTTTCCTGTCACACTATATTTTTTAAAATAGAAATCAAAGATATAGTGCTACACAAAAATCAACATTTGTCTACAATTTAACACCCCCCCCCCCCCCCCCCCCCCCCCACACAAGAATTTATATTTAAAGTGTAGCTGACAAAAGCAACATTCATGCTGCAAAATAAGCCTGTTCAAAATAAATCATTATCCCCGATTAATGATTAAAAAGAAAGTTTAGTAAAATTTTTGAATTGTTTGAAGCTTTCACTCAAATCTACCTTAACTTGAAAAGCATATAAATTTCTTTTCATATATACTTGACACCAACACCATGAGCAAACATGCACACCAAGTTTGATGATCCTAGCCTTATAAGCAAATTGTTTTTCATGTATGACCTTGACACATTGCGAGGTGGTGTGACATTGCAAGGTGCTTTGTGATATTGAGGTGCTTTGTGATATTGAGGTGCTGTGTGATATTGAGGTGCTGAGTGATATTGAGGTGCTGTGTGATATTGAGATGCTAAGTGATATTGAGGTGCTGTGTGATATTGAGGTGCTGTGTGATATTGAGGTGGTGTGTATGATTGATTGATTAAATATTGTTTAATGTCCCTCTCGAGAATATTTCACTCATATGGAGACGTCACCACTGCCGGTGAAGGGCTGCAAAATTTAGGCCTATGCTCGGCACTTATGGCCTTTGAGCAGGGAAGGATCTTTATCGTGCCACACCTGCTATGACATGGGACCTCAGTTTTTGCAGTCTCATCCGAGGGACTGCCCCAGGGGTACTGAGGACTGGATCCCCTCGGGACGAGATGGTGTGTGATATTGTAAGGTGCTGTGTGCTATTATGAGGTGCTGTGTGATATTGTGAGGTGCTGTGATACTGATGTGTTGTGTAATATTGTGAGGTGTTTTGTGATTTTGTGAGGTGCTGTGTGATATTGCCAGGTACTGAGTGATATTGAGGTGCTGTGTGACAATGCAAGGTGCTCAGTGATATTGAGGTGCTGTGTGACATTGTGAGGTGCTGTGTGATATTGAGGTGCTGTGGTATATTGTAAGGTGCTGTGTGACATTGCGAGGTGCTGTGTGGAATTGTGAGGTACTGAGAGATATTGTGAAGTGCTGTGTGATATTGAAGTGTTGTGTGATATTGAGGTGCTGTGTGACATTGTGAGGTACTGTGTGATATTGTGAGGTACTGAGTGATAATGAGGTGCTGTGTGATATTGTGAGGTGCTGTGTGACATTGTGAGGTGCTGTGTGATATTGTGAGGTACTGAGTGATAATGAGGTGCTGTGTGACATTGTGAGGTGCTGTGTGACATTGTGAGGTGCTGTGTGACATTGTGAGGTACTGAGTGATAATGAGGTGCTGTGTGATATTGTGAGGTGCTGTGTGATATTGTGAGGTACTGAGTGATAATGAGGTGCTGTGTGATATTGTGAGGTACTGAGTGATATTGTGAGGTGCTGTGTGATATTGTGAGGTACTGTGTGATATTGAGGTGCTGTGTGATATTGTGAGGTACTGGGTGATATTGTGAGGTACTGAGTGATAATGAGGTGCTGTGTGATATTGCCAGGTGCTCTGAATTGCTTTTAGTGACTGACCTAGAGTATCTGGGATATCAGCCACTGGTTTATGACTGGTCAGATTGACGGTTCCCTGCCGTTCTGTCCTAAACCGCCCCCGTCTGTCATCTTCCTTGTCACTTTCATCACTTTCCTCACTGCTATCCTGCCCTCGGTCAACAGAAACCTGCAAGTCAAATAAGAAACAATCTTATACCAAGCACTGACAGAACCCTGCAAGTCAAATTAGAAACAATCTTATACCAAGCATAGGTGTGTACAATATAACTGAGAGAATTGTTATACATCATGTAAAGATAAACTACAACGATCTGGTGGACCATATTCTGTTGGTATACAAGTGGTGAAAATTCTAACTCTCAACACAGTAGTGATTTAAATCTCGATTGCATAAAAATCTGCATGTTCTGCACATCACTCGGATGCCATGTTTGTTGTTTTTTGTGTATATGTAAAATCTAAACCAAACCGAACTCCAGAATTTGTAATCGGTGCATCGAATTGAATGGTATGAATCGCAATGCAACGATTGCTAATGTTACCATATATATATTGGATTATGCTAATTAACATTACCACATATATATAGGATTATGCTAATTAACATTACCACATATATAAAGGATTATGCTAATTAACATTACCACATATATATAGGATTATGCTAATTAACATTACCACATATATATATATATATATATATATATATATTGGATTATTCTAATTAACATCATCACATATATATTGGATTATGCTAATGTTACCACATAGATATTGGATTATGCTAATATTGCAACATATATATTGGATTATGCTAATGTTACCACATAGATATTGGATTATGCTAATGTAACGTCATGTATTGAAATTGCACCCCCTCTGAATATATGTAACTGTATTTTTGTACACTTTAAGCTTTTGTATAAAAACTGAAACAAATAGTGAAGATTGTTTTCTTACCTCCATACTTGAGATATCTGATTGGTCTTCTATCTCTTCCTCATCTGTCCGACTAATTGGGACAATATTTCTGACCACCTGGGGCTTTACGAACGGATCATCTTCTGTCCCTTCACTCTGTAACACAATTACAAATAAGACATTTATATATTTACTCTATCATAACCTGCCTACTTTTAATGTTAATTCATGAACTTCTTGTCTGATCACTGTTCACATTAACCGTTTACTCCTAATAATGGATGAACTCCTTGTTGGACTACTGCTCATCCACGTTTGCTTATTTCTAATGTTAATGCATGGTTAAACTTCCTACCTGACTACTCTCAAAAAACGACTCCGTCATTCCAGACTCGTCAAAGTCGTAACTCTCCTCCGGATCCAAAAGTAACACAGGCTCGGGCTCAGAAAACCTGTACAAATTTAAATCTCTGATAGTTAAAACAATGGGTGTGTAACAAAATAATAATTTCCAGTCAGAAAGATAGTCCTTAAATCTCTGATAGTTAAAACAATGGGTGTGTAACAAAATAGTCATTTCCAGTCAGATATATAACCGTTAAATCTCTGATAGTTAAAACAATGGGTGTGTAAATAAATAGTCATTTCCAGTCAGAAAGATAACAGTTAAATCCAGGAATGGGTGGAAAAAAAAACCCTTCTTTTCAAACAGTATTTCTGAAGACAAAGAAAACTTTAATGGGATCTGTTGTGAAGTCCGGGTTGCAAATAACCACTCGCAAATGTGAGTAATTCTATTTGTGGGCAACCAGATTATGAAAATCCTCTCGCCCACATGACGAGTAAAAGTTTATCAGAACTTTTTTCGGAAATCTGCTCACGGTTTGATACCTCTTTTTTCACTGTTTCATTATCAATAACCTTGAAACGAATCAAACGTTATATTGATGAAGGTTATGGGAAAGTTAACAGGTGGAAATTCATTGAAGGGGTTTCTTAACCCATTGAAAAATGCAAAGATTATTTCTCCGACTATCAAAGAAAAAAATTTCATTGAAATGGGGGAGAAAAAACGTGCATGGTTAGCAAATACAGACATGGTAGAGGACGAGTCAGAGAGAAATCAGAGGACTGATGGTGAGAGAAATAGACAATGGATGAGAGTTTGAATGAACTTGAAATGGAGTTGATTTAAAAGAAAAAGACATTGTCATAGGAGTTTTATCCTTTTATATACATATGTAGGTACGTTTATGATAAAATTGTTATTTGCAACTATAGGCCCTAAAAGTATTTATGTGGGCCCAAATGACCCATAAACTTTTGACTGTTATTTGCAACCCTGAAAGTACAAGTAAATGTATTTTTTTTTTTTTTTTTTTTTAAAGCTAGAACCTATTTCTGCATGCCCTATGTATAAAACTATCTCTCCTAAAATATGAAGAAATATAATTATTTACTGCCACTCATTTTTAAATTTTCATATTGTTATATCTCAAGTCTGTAGCAACATCTAGATTTCTAAATTTGATTTGCAGGTATCATTTTACCACTACCCCCCCCCCCCCCCCCCCCCCCCCCGAAAAAAGAAGAAGAAGCTGCTTGACAGATAATTTTACATGAGAAGAACCACTTCTGATGCCAGGTCTTCTAAAGACCATGTTTATCCTGGGTACTGTGAACTTTTGACGGTTACACAGTACAGAACAGCACTGTAAAGTACTCTGACAGATAATTTTACATGAGAAGAACCACTTCTGATGCCAGGTCTTCTAAAGACCATGTTTATCTTGGGTATTGTGAACTTTTGACGGTTACACAGTACAGAACAGCACTGTAAAGTGCTCTGACAGTTTTTCTTTATGATCGAACTTCCCTTTTAAATAGTGATACAAAAGATTCCACTCAACGCGTTCAGAAAAACTTACACAATAGGAGTGATCGTTTTCTTTGTCTTCTCTGTTGACTGCGAAGTCCTGGTAATCATCTTTGATGCCGGTGTAGTTTTTGGAGTTCTTTTCATCGATTCCTCTTTCTTCGCAGTCGTTTTAGAACCCGGTGTTCCATTCCTGTTTGTGGTAATGGTAGATATCACTCTGTTGGTTGCATTTTTATTTCCTGTTCCTTTTGTGGGTGTTTTCTCTGAGAGTGAAGACGCAGTCTTAGAGGTCTGGGGCACCGATTGAAGTGAAGATTGACAGAGTTCCTCATCTGATCCTAGTAAAGCATCTTCATCTAATTCTTCATCATCATCACCCTGTCAACAAATTGTTTTATATCTTACTTGACGGAGCACAATGAAGATGGGCAGTACAAAAATTACTTATCACAATATTTAATTAGTTTTTCTTCATTTAGGCAAAACATGAGCCATTGAATGTGATACTTTGCAGATCGTTTAACACAGCGATATACAAACCTTGAACTTTGTGTTGATACTTAAAAGTTCCTCATCTTCATCGCTGAAACATACAAAAATATTTATACGCATGTAAACTATTTACATAAACATATATGGTATTACATATTTTACTAAGGAATTTGGTCATAAAACATTAAAAACCTACCCAAGGCTAAGAAAAAAAATCCTTTCATTCATTGGACCAAACGTTCACATTTCTTGAATTTCTAGTATTGGCTGTATAGACCATAAATAACAGCTTTCAGGATGTCAGTAGTATATATTCTGGGCTGTGCTAATACATGTAGCTATACATGTCTGATACTCTTTTACTAGTTCTTTAAATTAATAGGTTGAAAGAATACATTAATATTGAATCTTACTGAGTCTGAAATAAAACATCTGTATACAAGTTTTTTAGCTAAACAAAGAGAGGTAACTCTGGATAAGATTAAGGTCCATGAATCAAAAGACTAGATTTCTCCCAACCTAATGTAATCATTATATATGTGTGTCTGTTTATTCATCACCTGTCCCATGATACTTCTGTTGGACGCTTGAAAGACATGTTGATTTGGTCAATTATTGATTCTTCATGTTTGATATCTTATTCACCCAAATTCTGGAAAGAGAAAGAGATCAAGACGATATGACATCTTGGTAAATAGTAACAGTATGTATAAACACACACAAGTTCATTTCTAAGTCATGTTTAGATATAATAACATCACAATGTGGTGATTGCACCCAACTTTGCCAGGCCATTGCTTTACATATCATTAGGCATATATGCATATCTCATTATTGGCGTGTAATTTTGGGTAATATCATATAAACAAAATCCTCACTATATACCATTATATATAGGGCTGTGTGGTGAACCGAAAATTTCGGTGCACCGCGATTCATACCATTCGATTCGATGCACCGATTACAAATTCCGGATTTCGGTTCGGTTTAGATTTTACTTACACCAAAACAACAAATATGGCGTCCGAGTGATGTGCAGAACATGTGTTTTTTATGCAACAGAGATTTAAATAAAAAATGTTGAGAGTTAGCATTTTCACCACTCATGCAGATACCAACAGAATATAGTCCGTAAGATCATTGAAGTTTATCTTTACATGATATATAGCATTTCTGTCAGTGGTGGAGTGAAATCAACATCGTAGGTAACAACACAGATTAGACAGTTAATATAAGAGAAGTAAATCAATAAAGGAGAGATTTTCACAGACTCTCAATTTATAGAATTGTTGAATTTTTGCATATCAATGAAAACAATATCATATACATTTTAGATTCACTATAGATTTGTTTAATAATCCAAAACTTATGCAGCACATTAATATAATTTTGATAGACTGTCAGTGTTTTCTTTTTCTATCAAAGTTATAAAAGTGGTGTACATGTACGTATATCCAATTTATGTACATGCAAATGATTTCATGATAAAAGATATAACACACATTGCACACATGCATTAATCATAATAGCAAAACTATCAAAATTCAGTTTGTTACTTTCGTTTTACATTCACATTGTGAATACCCTCTTCTAGAATGATTTGTTTTCAGATAAAATGTAAAATCTAATTGCAAACCACATGTATCTATAATACTTATAGTCTAACATAGTTCAAATTATTATCCAAAGTTGTAAATATACTTAAATTTCACAGACGTATGAAAATATGATTATGTATAATTCAAGATTTTTTTTGGGGGGTGGGTGGGTGGGGGTGTACTTGTTATAGAGCTTATAGCTTTTAAATTAATGCATCAACATATGATTTTCTAACACAAATCCTTTTTCTGAGATAATAATCTGTAAATTAGAAACAATTTATTCAAGGTTTAGTCCATAAAAATTGGGAGAAAAGACCAATTGACATCAAATGGCATTTTCAACAGTATTTCTTTTAACATGTGTGGGCTCACAAAGTGTACATTATGAAAATAGTTATTCAAATTTATTAAAATAAATGATTACATATCATTAAAAAATGGGTATATAGTCTATGTTGCTTCTTACAGCTCATTTGTTCTGGGAAAATAATAATTATTAAGAAAAATAAGAAGGAGGAATACATTTTCATTAATGCTGATTATATGTGGATGGGGTACTTACTTTTGAGAAGCAATAACAATGAAATTAGCATGTTGACATATATATTTTTCAATGTTTATCTATTACTGGAATATATATCTATCTTATAAAGACATTTTTCCCATGATTGAGTCTATTTAAGGCCGAGTATAGGTCTACCTTAAACAGCATTATAATCAAATTATTACTGTGATAAAATAGATGCGTTCTAGTTATGTTTGCCGACGATCTGTAAAACCTACCAAAGTTTACAAACTAAGCGCACGCAACTTTCGATTCTAATAAAAATGGCTACCGGAAGACAAACATTTATTTTCAAATATAGATCCTGATTTGTAAAAATAAATAACTAACTAGATTTAAAGAAATAAAAATAAATAATAGTCAGTGGTTAAATGTTCTTCATTTTGCATCTTATCTAATTATCTTTTTAGTATTATATTCTAATTCCCACCTAATTGACTGACGCTAAAGCAGGGTTCCAACTTCGACTGAATACCTAAGGGGCCAAGTGGGCCCCTGAATAAGAAATCCTGTTAGCCCACATGGAATTTTAGTAGCCCACACATAACATGAAATTGAATAACATTGGGGGGGGGGGGGGGGGGGTCACAAGAAAGAAACATCAAGTCACATTGCAATTTATTTAAAAAATTAAAATATCAATATTTAAATTCTGTTTCCTTCTCCGTAATTCTTTCAAATACCTCTCATTTCCACTCTCATTTCGTCAACCTAGCAAAAATATCAGAGTTCATGGACTTTTATGATCTTTGCTGCGTCTGACTCACATTTCTTCAGACTTTTATGTTATTTCAAAATTTCTCAGCTTTACGATGCTGTCAAGTTTATAACTTGGGCAAGCTGACACAACGATTGGACCTTTCGTGTCATGTTTTGTACACGCAGCACGTCATCCCCTTTTCGCCGTCATCAAGCCATATTCTCCCCTTCTTTCCACTTTGGTTAAAAGCAGAAGCTTTCTTTTCGTTTGAAGTAACCCTAACGTTGTTCAACTTCTGGTTTAAATACATTTTGGAAAGTTCGATACCCCAGGAATGTCTCGCAAAGTGGCAAAACCTCAACCGGAAATTGAACTTCAATTATAATAGGACTCGAATCGGTCGGAAAGAAAAATGTTGATCGGACAACTACGGTCGCCAAGTGGGCGATGAGAACAGAAATTTTGGGTGCCCACATGCAAAGTCTAGTCGCCAATGCGAGTGGGCGAGTGGTAATTTGGAACCCTGTAAAGTCGGATTGGGACACTGAACTCTGTGGTAATATATTGGTTCACTATAGCGCAATGTTTTACCTAGTTTTTTCCTACTACGAGTTTTAATCTATGCACAATATCAGGGCTTCTAAGTAAAATTATGATTTTAACTAGGAGTCCGTGACACGTACCTCGCCATATCGCACAAACTTGCATCCCAAATGAATTTTCTGCGTCTAGGACGCAGATTCTTGCGTTAGTGACAACCCTGCGCAACATGATACATAAAACGACTGACCTGTTTAAAAGATGCGCCTTAATTATTGTTTATTTCTATTTTAAAACCAAGTAAATGTTGGTAGAAGTAGCTACTTTAAGTAGGTTTAAATACCTAGGTAGCTATTAATAGCTAGGACTGGACCTGCACATCACTAATCTCAGCAATGATCATAGGAGCCCATGTTCATAACGGTGTCAGTTTACTCAAAATTAAGTAACAATATTTTATTGCGTTATTTCTCTCTCCAGAAAATATACTTATTGGCCTACACAACAGCGTTGAACAAGTGATATGTGGGCAGAGTTCTTGAAAAGTGTCGGTAATGTCGGATTATCCGATAAAAGTAGTAAATGTCCGACACAAGTTACTTAATTGTCAGTCCTGACGGCCGATATAAGATCGGAATTGAAGTCCGTTTTTAACCGGGAAAAATGGCGGCCATGTGGCCCTAAATTTTCAAACCGATGTTAAATCCAGCAACACATTGAAACGTAAACGTGAGGAATCAATTGTGAGGAACTACGAGGAGAAAAACCGATTGTATCTCCGCCTGGCAATCTGGGAGACAATGGCTTTTGTTTGCAGTGGTTTTACCTACTGCTTGGTGACACAATCCGCTCAAAGTCGAAACTGACGAAAGACCAGCTACATATACACCCGGGCAAAAGTGAGAGAAAAAGTAGTTACAACGATCGCAGAGGAAGATGAGAAAGAAGTTGTGAGGAATATACAGGATAGAGAGAAAAATGGAGGATGAGAGAGAAGTGGAGGGTGAGAGAGAAATAGAGCAAGAAAGTGACTCAGATAGTGAAAGTGAGGAACATTCAGTGTAAGGAAGATGAGAAAGGGTATGAAAAGATAATTTATAAAGTTATAGCTGAGATGGAGATTGAATACAATAACACATGTTATTGATTCTAAATAAAATTTATGAAAACCTCAAAAGCGATGCATTTTTATCTGGACTGACAAAATTTTGTTTGGGCTGACACTATTTCTAACAGTGTCAGACCAAATGTCCAACACTTTAAAAGAAATTTCAAGAACTCTGTGTGGGTATTATTATTCTCATTAGAGAAGTCGAGAGGCATAGCCTTCATCGACTTCTCTTCGGGTTTAAATCACAACTCTGATTACATCAGCCTGATTTTCTCTTAACTGGTCCCCTATTGTGACAGCTCCCAAGACAAGTTAATGTAAACCCGGGACAGGGGACATGTTGAAAATGGATTAAAAGCAAGCAAGTTTTGATTTCCTTTTGACAGTTTTGTGCATTACTGTTAAACAGGTTGGGAACACTTCCCCTATAGCGAGATACTCTCGCTAAAATGTGATTATCCCTCTTTAGTGAGAAATAAACATTACCATAAACAGGTTTTAACGTCTTTATTGAAAATAATGGCAAATCCCATGCGACGCTGAATAAGCACAACACACACTCAACATGATGCGAATTGTTTCTATGAAATTGACAAGATAGTCAAGAAATTGCATATCAAAGTTGCTGCATAAGAGGGAAGCAGTTTGAAATCCAATACACATCGTGAGTGTTTTTGTTTTGATTAATATATTTGCAGAAGTATCGGACATTTTAGCACTTTTTCTTCTTTTCCCGTGAAACATGAAGAGATGTACTTCACCGGGTGTTTTTCTTGGTTGAACGGGATGTATTTACTCTCGCTTGGGCAGGATAATCGCAATTTAGCGAGAATATCTTGCTATAGGGGAAGTGTTCCCAACCTGTTAAATGGGTAGCAGGTCGTTCTGTCCCACAGTCAGTCCGTCCCATGGTCGATGCGGCCCATTTTGCTTAGTCGATCCGGCCCCTCCATTTTTTTTTTATCAAAGATATAATAAACAGCGATTTTTTTCTACCCACTGGTACTGGTACCGGTACCCATTCAATTGGGAAAAATAGCATCAAAATCGAACAAATTGGGAATTTTCTACCAATGTATCGGCAAATGATTTCAACTAAAAGAAAGAAAAAAAGAGAACAAAACAAGAAGTAGTCATCCCTTTAAAAACTTTTTTACAGTAATATTTGCTGTTGTGATCCATAAGGAATAGTCGTAGCCTCGTTTTAGAATCGTCATAGCTCTACAAAACACGCACACTGCCATGATCTGTACTTTCGATTTAATACTGGAAGTGAACATTTTAGTTAACTTGTACAACGTTTCAGACTAAGTAAATTATGATGTCAGCGGTCTATTTTTCAGCAAGTAAATTGGAAATTTTTAGTCTCAAAATTGGGAAAAATCAATGGTTTTTATCATTGGGAATGGTACCGTTTATCGGTACCAGTTATATAAGGAAAAAAAATCGCTGATAAATGAATAATTACTTAAGACAAAGGGATGTTTTTGCATATATATTGCAGTTAGTTATCAAAATTAGATAACTGGCGATGGTGTACAGTAGATTTATAGCGCAGACTGCCCAGTAGGGCCCCTGCTATTAGATAACTGCCGAAGTTAACGTGTAGATAAAATTGTTTATTTAGGATTTATGATTTTTGTTTGAAGTGTGATGGTTATGAAAATGTGTGCTCATTAATTATTGTAGAAACATCGTTATTTAACCATGTATAGCAATCAATGTAAATGTGTGTCCCCTGTCCACTGATCATTGTGAAAACACCTTAGTGAAAACAGTTTTATAACTGCATTGTTGCGCAACCTTTGATCATTAATTACGAGCTTACAGTAACCTAACTATTCTTTGTATTGAAAATGAGGCCCACTTTATCGAATACTGTGATGCAGGGTTTGAAATTAACTTTTTCAAGCACTAGTCCATATGGACTAGTCACTATTGATGTTCACTAGTCCGCAAAGCATTTCACTAGTCCGTCCAGTATATCAAAAAATGATCTTCATTTTAATCAAACTAAACACATCACAGTTGCAAACAATTCGATTTCTGACACCTACAGAAGAAAAAGAGATCACCATATTTTATTTCGTATTCAAGATCTTCAAAAGCATACAATATTAACCTCCGAGTTAATCCTTTGATAAACGTCCATAAGTGCGTTCGAGATCGACGTTCCTGTTGTTCAGACCTTAGAGTCACAGGAGTTCGAAATTTTATCAAGAAAGTCAATAAAATTCACTCGATTGACCAAGTCATGAGCTATAGTGTTATGAACTACTGTGTTAGAGTCACGAATGACGAGAACATGTGCATACAAACGTGCATGTTCTCAGACCACACTACTTGCAATTCTTGCACCTAGAACACGTTCTCGTGATGTGTACTCGGCGTTCGGAATCGGCAGGAATTTGACAATGTGTGCACGTTCGAAGAACGGTGGTCTCGAACGCACTCCATGTGTTTGGAAGATCAGACTGTCATAGTCAGGCAAACACCTGACCATGCAGGTAATCAACCATAAGTTCAAACATCTAAGAGACTCAGACAAATCTTGCTAAAATCTTTACCAATTCAAAATTGATTTCCGGATTTTCACTAGTCCGTACAGACTAGTGCTATAGAGAGTTCACTAGTCCGACACATTTTCTACTAGTCTCGGACTTACGGACATGAGTTAATTTCGAACCCTGATTGATGTGTATAATGATCTTAGAAAAAGCTGTCAAATATCAAAACAGCATATTGTCATCCTACCTGATGACAGAAGACATCAGCTGCACACACACCATGAAGATGAAATACGCAGATGAATTAAACCAATTCAGTACTGTAAATAGCTTGGAAAAAAGTAATTATTTTTCTGGGCCGGATCGACTAGGGGACGTATTAACTAGGGGACGGATCGGTAATGGGACGAATCGACTAAGGGACGGAACGTCTAGAAAGCGTTAAATGTTTGAAAACAAGTTGTCTATTGCGTAAATCCCGACATATCAGTCGAAATATAAACCGTCACCGACTCCGGCATTTACACGTTTTCCAGAATCAAAATATGAATGCTTGCGAAGAGAAGTCGATGAAGGCTATGCCTCTCAACTTCTCTAACGAGAATAGGGTATTATATATATATACATGCATGCACGCCATATTACCAGTGCTAATACCAGCCTCAAGTCACTGGTTCGTTTAGTATGCAACATCATATGTTGCTGAACCAAATGCATTGACAGTAGCCATGCAAGTCTTCACTTTTACTCGATAATTACTTTGCATTAAACACAGTAGCATTTAAGTAAAGTATAGTTACAAACCACTTCAAAGACGATAAACCCCGTGTTTCTGTAAAAATCAAAGATGGCTGCTACCTTTCTTCAATAGGCAAGTCGTACTATAAATAATTCTACAAAATGTGTTCAGTTATGTATTTGCTGCGAGAAATTTGCCTTTGTGCTCATCATATATTTTAGTAGACGGATTTAGGATATCCATTGTTAAAGAGGTTCGCACGATATTTGGAATAATGTCATGGGGGGTGGGGGGGGTGGGGGTGTATTTTAATTATGAGGCGCCGTTTTAATATTTTTGAAGTATTTGCTGATATCAACAGGGACCTACATATACTGGTCCCTGATATCAAAAATCTCATTTTTTTATATCAAAAAGTCTAATTTTTTTTATATCAGAAAATGATTTTCTGATATCAGAAATTCGAATTCTTGATATCAAATAATAACAGTCATTTTCTGATATCAATGATTATTTGATATTTAAAAAATCATTTTCTGATATACAAAATTCGAATATTTGATAACAAAAAATCATTTTCTGATATAAAAAAAATAATTAAATTTTCTGATATCAAAAAATTTAATTTTTCTGAAATTCACATTCTTGATATAAAAAATATTTAGAAGACATTTTCTGATATCAAAAATTCGAATTCCTGATATAAAAAAAATCATCATTTTCTGATATCAAAAAATGATTTTCTGATATCAGGAATTTAAACTGATTTCTTGATATCACAAAATATATTTTCTGATATCAGAAAATAAAAGAAAATGGCGAAAAAGCTTTACATAAATAATGAATACTCCCTTGACACGTAGAAAACTTCATAAGTTTTTTGCAAAATATATTAAAAATACATTAATCATTTTGCATGATAGAAATATATACCTTTGGTGGGAATTTTATTCAATGAATACAATATTTTCTAGTAAACTATCTGATACTGAAAAGGTTTATATTATCTGTAAACGATCATTTAACTGTCGAGGGTAACAACTCGTGCTGGCATTTTCTCTATTGTAGGTCTGTTATACAATGATCTGGTTTATCTCCCTGATATGTAGCAGCATTCCATTATCACCTGCATCTGGTGTTTATGTCTCTCAACTGATTTGATATGCTAAAGCATGTTTTGTGTATGGACACTTAATTGTAAATCGAGGCAACCTACTGACAGATAAGTTGATATCAAAGGGGTTTCACCAGTCTCGTTTGAAGTCAACTTTTCTTCGGGATCGACCCCGTTCATTTCATAAAGAACTTTTAGTAAACTTGAAATCGTAGAATTTTTCCCAAATCAATAACATTAAAACCTATGACTTTTCAACACTTTACACGACCATTCATCACGATAAATTAAAGACTAGACTTTTTGACATTATAGACAGTTGCTTCTTCAACAAAAATGGAAAACGGAAATGTTCATTTCTAGTGATTAGTCATTCAAAAACTTACTTTGTTAAACACCACTCTGATTCCACGCACAAGTACTCTGAAGTTGAAATAAAAAATATTCTAGAGTTCCTCATTGACAATATTTTTGTGGTCTTTAGTGATCAGGTATTCCAACAGTCTGTTGGAATTCCCATGGGCACGAATTGTGCTCCTTTGTTAGCTGACCTGTTTCTAAATTCATATCAAGCAGAATTTATTCAAAAACTTCTACGTGAGAAGAAACAATCTCTCGCTGTGGTCTTCAATTCGACATTTCGATATATCGATGACGTTTTGTCTATTAACAATAATAACTTTCATTCATATGTCGATTTGATATATCCCTGTGAGCTCGAAATAAAGGACACCACAGAGTCGTCCACTTCTGCTTCATACTTAGATATTTTATTGAAAGTAGACATTAAATTAACGGCAAACTGACAACTCAACTGTATGACAAACGGGATGATTTCAGCTTCTTCATCGTTAACTTCCCATATTTATTATAGGATTAAACATTCTTTTTGAAGAATTTATCGATGTGTAAACTCCGGACATTTTACTCACAAACTGAATAAAAGTGCGAAGCACATTTATGTTTAGTTTGTGAGTAAAATGTCTGGAGTTTACACATCGATAAATTCTTCAAAAAGAATGTTTGATTCTTATAATTCCAATTCGTTCACTTTATCAACAATTGCAAAAATTTGAATAGTTTCCCTGCACTATGTTATTTGTTTTCAGGCGTGTATGAATACATCGCGTTTTCGGATTTATTGATGTGTAAACTCTTGTTCAGCTTTATTTTTGTCCAATCAAAACAATTGTAATAAATGATATTGGAATTATGTAGCAATATTCCATTATCACCTGTATTTGGTGTTTATATATCTCAACTGATTCGATATGCAAGAGCTTGTTCTACGTATAGTCAGTTTTTAAATCGAAATAGGCTACTGACAAACAAGTTGATGGTACAGGGGTTTCAACAGTCTCGATTGAAGTCAGCATTTCGCAAATTCTATGGTCGTTATAACGATCTAGTTCGTCAATACCACCTATCATTGGGTCAAATGCTGTCTGACGTGTTTCATACCGATTGTTGAGCCGTTCATGGCACACTGATTTTGACTGCGGATAACTCTGTTTATCTGATCAGAATATAGGGCTCACGGCGGTTGTGACCGGTCGACAGGGGGATGCTTACTCCTCCTAGGCACCTGATCTCACCTCTGGTATGTCCAGGGGTCCGTATTTGCCCAACTATCTATTTTGTATTGCTTGAAGGAGTTATGAGATTGATCACTGTTCGTTATCTTCGCCTTTCATTAACATGACGATGACAATCATCAGTAGATTAACATGACGACGACAACCATCATAATGTAAAAGTTATACGGTACGAATTTTGATGCACCAGATGTGCATTTCGACAAACAATGTCTCTTCAGTGATGCTCAAACGAAATGTTTGAAATCCGAAATAACAATGAAGTTTTAGAGCTATTTTAGGGGAAAACAGTGTGCCAAAAAAGTGGAGTCAAATTCGTCTAAGGATAAGAGATATGTGTGAGGGAGATAATCCTTTTGAATTGAATTTCTAAATTTTATAACAGCAATTATAGGTACGGTAACTCAAATCCATCCGTTCCATTGACTGGGATATTGAATGTGTCTAAAACTGAACATGATTTTAAAGAATTTCGTCTTTTGAAAGGCAGTTGAGTATAAGTACGACTATCAAATGCAGAATTAATGCCAAGTTCGTTGAAAATCAATCTAATTAATATTATTTGATTGAAAATACAGTTGTAATAATGAGCCTTACAAACAAAGACAATGTTGATACATGTTTTGTCGGATGGAACCAAAATATACCCCTCACGTAACCTATCTAATTCTTTTATCATTCCTGGTTTACTAAACGCAGTAGGATCGATGATACGCATTTTTGTTTTGATGTGTCTAATATGGGATTTTGATATTCCTCCTATACTTTTGATTCATTCTGACAAGTTATCAAGTTCTTTTTCATATTTAGCCCATCGTCCAATCTGATTAAAACCAGATCCTGAGATTCGCTCACTTAGATCGCTACACTAGTGTAGCGATCTAAAGTGAGCGGATCTCAGGATCTGGTTTTAACCATCGTCTGGCATAATCTTCGACATAATTCTTAACGGAGATGATGTTCTGCCGCCAGTTGAAAGACCGAGGTTCTCTGAATATAGGAAATTTTAGAATAAGTCATTTAAAGTCCTCATTTTCAACTATATCAACATTACCAATAACGACATGTCCAGCTGTTTAAAGATGGTGAAGACGAAGAACACGTAGGTGGATTAAGTATAGGATGGTCTCTATCTAAACACTGTAAGGATTGTTTGTAAATAAAAAGTTTGGATGCAATAGTGGAAGTATATTTGTGGGAAATATAGGGTGTAGACTCGAACTTAGAATAAGTTGGAATACACGACTGAACTTTATGTGACAAAGAATGTTGATTATGTTTATATTCTGAGATTGAAAATTCCAAGTATGGACTAGTGTTAGCTTCTTCAAACAACGTATTCAAAACTATCAATGGAACAGAGTAAAGTTTTGTGAGAATGACGTGGACGTAATTGTCGAAAGGTAAAAGTGAATCAAATGTAATACAAGAGATGTTTGTAAAACACCTATGCCCCCATGGTGCAAAATTGAAAAGGGTTATACACACACATCATTTAATTGATAGTAGTATCATTAATTCAAAATATTGAGCAGACGATATCTTCCTATGTCAAGAGTGAATTGACCATGTGACCTAAAAATCAATAGGGGTCATCTACGCCTTATGCTGTACCAGTGTACCAAGTTTGGTGTCAATCAAGCAAATAATTCTTAAAATATAGGAGACAATATATTACTATGTCCAGTTCAACAATTGACTTTTGACCTCAAAATCAATATGGGTCATCTTCTCCTGAAGATGTACCAGTGTACTAAGTTTGATGTCTGTCAAGCAAAAGTGTTATCAAGATATTGAGTGGACATTATATTCCTATGACCAGTTTGACCTTTGACCATGTGACCTCAAAATCAATAGGAGTCATCTCCTTCTGAATATACACCATTGTATTAAGTTTGATGTCTGTCAAGCAAAGGGTTCTTAAGATATTGAGTGGACAGTATATTCCAATGTCCAGGTTGACCCTTGACCTTTAAACATGTGACCTCAAAATCAATAGGGATCATCTTCTCCTGAAGATGTACCAGTGTACCAAGTTTGATGTCTGTCAAGCAAAGGGTTCTCAAGATATTGAACGGACAGTATATTCCTATGTCCAGTTTGACCCTTGACCTTTGACCATGTGATCTCAAAATCAATAGTGGTCATCTTCTTCTGAAGACGTATCAGTGTACCAAGATTGATATCTGTCAAGAAAAGGGTTCTCAAGATACTGAGCAGACAGTATATTTATTGTATTTCCATGTCCAGTTTGACCCTTGATCTTTAACCATGTGACCCCAAAATCAATAGGGGTCATCTTCTCCTGAAGATGTGCCAGTGTACCAAGTTTGATGTCTGTCAAGCAAAGGGTTCTCAAGATATTGAGCGGACAGTATATTCTAATGCCCTGTTTGACCCTTGACCTTTGACCATGTGAACTCAAAATCAATAGGGGTCATTTTCTCCTGAAGTTATACCAGCGTATCTAGTTTGATGTCTGTCAAGCAAAGGGTTCTCAAGATATTGAACGGACAGTATATTCCTATGTCCAGTTTGACCCTTGACCTTTGACCATGTGATCTCAAAATCAATAAGGGTAATTTTTTTCTGAAGATGTACTGGTGTATCAAGTTTGATGTCTGTCAAGCAAAGGGTTCTCTGGACATTGAATGGTCAGTATATTCCTATTCCCAGTTTGACCCTTGACCTTTGACCATGTGACATCAAAATCAATAGGGGTCATCTACTCCTTAGGATGTACCAGTGTGTTAAGTTTGATGTTTTTCAAGCAAAGGGTTCTCAAGATATTGAGCGGACAATATATTCCTATATCCAGAGTAGATTGACCCTTGACCTTTTGATCTGAAAAACAATAGGGGTCTTTTTCTACTCATAACCAACCCATATATGAAATATCATTATCATCAAGTGAATGGTTCTCAAGATATTGAGCGGACAACATGTGGTCTACCGACCAACCGACCGACAGGTGCAAACCAATATGCCGCTCTTCTTTAAAGGGGGACATAATTATGGATATTTGGTCTTTTATATGAACCATGTCCATGACTGCGTTTGCGTCTTTGTGTATTTGGAAGAAAGTCCCATCACGTTTACACTTGTTTCTTGTGCCTACCCTGTATACGTTGTCGTTGCATCGCTATGGAAATGCAGTGCCCAGAGTCTTGATCCAGTGAGGCGACTAAATGTGACAGGCCTTCGGATGAGACAGCAAAATCCGAGGCCCCATGCCACAACAGCTGTGACACAATAAAAATTCATCCCTGCTTAAAGGTCAAAGGCGTCGATCAGAGGTCTAAATCATAGGCCCTTCAGCGGCAATTGTGACGTTTCATAGATGTATGAGTGAAAATATACAACAATATACAACTAACTACAACAAAACAAACAAAATGTATCAAGTGACTTTATTTAGTTTGAACAATATTTATTCATAAATGATTTGATACTAGTGTTTACAGTCAATGCCTTGTAATTTAGATTAAGAAACAAGCCAAAATATTTTATATTAATCTCGCTCTCGTTTAATTGTCGCCAGAAGTAGTTTCACACAAGACTGATGACAAAATTATCATGTTTTAATCCATTTTTAAGTTTCATAAGTTCTTGGTTCAATATTCAATATAAAGATCAAAGGTCACCCAATGGAATTTCCAAACGTCTTCACTAACAAGGATAGTTCAAGATTTACGTATAAAAGCTGAATTGTTAACGACAGAAAAAACAAAAACAAAGACATCTAGAGATCCACCTTCTCTTACTCATGTACTGATATAATCAAATATAATAACTCTGCTGCTTGCCTTTAGATATGCTCCCATTTTCAATACGGAACATGGTGTTTTCAACCAACATGACCAGTGACGTTAAAAAGAACGGTATTCTGAGTATTTAATAAATACCCTATCTACAAAGGACAATTAGTTTGAGCCACTGGACACTTTCAAAATACAGGTTCTTCTGTGTAACCTTTCTATCTAGCTACTGTCAACTAGAAAATAGAAATACTGTAGAAAATCTCAAAAAACACAACATTGTTAAGGTCTTAGGATACCCAATATTCTGGACGCATCAAAAGAAGTAGGATTTTGCTATGTTTACGTGGGATCTTTTATTACTAGTATTTGATCAAACAAGGATGTAAATCGGCCATTAAAACATGAAATACACCAATCAAATGCTGCATTTTTCGAAGTTTCCAAATTTTTTGTATTGTTTTCCATTCATGCAATGATTTGTGAATCATGCAAAATATAAAGGTGGTTTCATAGGGAACTTTAAGATTGTAAGAGAAATGTAATGCATATAATGTATTTAACGCATTAATGCAAGGTGAAGATAACGAACAGTGATCAATCTCATAACTCCTACAAGCAATACAAAATAGATAGTTGGAGAAACACGGACCCCTGGACACACCAGAGGTGGGATCAGGTGCCTAGGAGGAGTAAGCATCCCCCTGTCGACCGGTCACACCCGCCGTGAGCCCTATATTCTGATCAGGTAAACGGAGTTATCCGCAGTAAAAATCAATGTGCCAAGAATGGCTTAACAATCGATATGAAACACGTCAGACAGCATTTGACCCAATGCGAGGTTGTATAGAAGAACTAGATCGTTATAACGACCATAGAATTTGCGAA
The DNA here is from genome assembly GCF_947568905.1 of Ostrea edulis. Lineage (NCBI taxonomy): Eukaryota > Metazoa > Mollusca > Bivalvia > Ostreida > Ostreidae > Ostrea > Ostrea edulis. Next base: position 87,483,642 of record NC_079169.1, read on the forward strand.
ATGCTGACTTCAATCGAGACTGTTGAAACCCCTGTACCATCAACTTGTTTGTCAGTAGCTTACCTCGATTTAAAAACTGACTATAGGCAGAACAAGCTCTTGCATACCGAATCAGTTGATGTGATACTATATGTGAGTCCTATATCCCGATAATAGTGTTTGTCATGATTTAGAGTAATCAATAATATCATTTTAATGAATAGTTCCATAGTGTTTTAACATGTAGATTTGTAGTAAAGTAATATGTGAATAACGCCACTTGGAGATAAGGGTCTACACTGTACAATAGAGCTAATTAAGGGCAATGTTCAACTTTTGTGTTATTCAGAGTGAAATTCTACTCTTCTAGATCTTTTATATTTCTTTCTTATAAGTGTTTTGTCACGTAATCACTTGTTCACTTTTTTTTGAAACGTAACCAAACTCGCTCCCTCGGGTCAAAATTGCCTAGTGGCATATGAAAAGCAATATGGGTCTCAACTCAAAGTCTGGCAGAAGGAATTTCCATTTTGGAAAGCAAACAACTTCACTGTTTGAACAGTGATTAATCTCAACTCCTATAAGGAATACGAAATAGATAGTTGGGCAAACACGGAGACCTGGACATATCAGAGATGGAATCAGGTGCAAAGGAGGAGTAACCATCCCCTGTTGACAGGTCATACTTATCATGATCCCTATATCCTGATCAGGTAAACAATACTTTAAAATATAGTAATGACATTTACTCTTTAATGATAAGTATTTAAAGTTAAGCTGTCACGCTAATTTTGAATACCGTTTGAGGGAATGTTTTATTTCTAACATATGCTATTTTAATTCTACAATCAATTGAAATGTGCCCAGTGTATTTATGAAAAGCTATACATACAGTGTCCTGAAATTAGTCTAACAAAACAATGGCACAGTAGTGACAACAAAACAGCACGGGGTCACTATCCTCATCACAACGGGGGTCACTATCATCATCGGGGAAAAATTACTTCCTTAGTCAAGCAACGATGCATATGGTTTCCACTCCGAGGTGATGAGTTAAAATCTGTATTTACCCTAGATTATGTAAATGACAGGTCAAACAAATTTGTTTCTAAATGCAAGTTTCGATGCTAATATTGTAATGTATTTTTTTTTTTATAAACATGCAGGTATGTTTCACTTAGAAACAATCACATAGCAAGCAAGAAAATAAACTCTTCGTTCACTAATCAAGGGTCCACTGGGGGACATAAATAACAATTGAATATGTATAATATTAACACACATACTGGATGAAGGTGGGCAATAAAGTATAAATATCGTAAAGTCATAAGAATTAGCACATATGAATTATCCGTATCACAAATTCAGAAGAGATATTTAGACATAAAGATTTTCCTAATGTGCATTCTTCTGACCACCCATCAATGATTCGTTAGCCCTCGGAGGTTGCTGAGATCTATCAAAACAATCGCTCCCAGGAAGACAAGCAGTATTATCACACCGCTCGCCCCGATGCTTTTAGACGAAGGACGCGGGTCGTGCGCACTATTCAGTTTCCGGTAGTTAGAGGACAGTGTCTTTTTATCTACTTTTAGGATACTCTGTATCTTTTCTATCTTTAACTTTAGTTCTTCGTCGGTTACATTTTCTCCATGACCCTGACACACGCATGTGCACAGAACATCGGATGACGTCATAGCGTTTTGGGTACTGCGTGTCTGTTCTGTGGGATTACCAACCACACCACCAGCTGTATCTCCGGTAGTGGTGTCACTGGTTTGGGGTTCGACAGTTGGGTGAACTGTAGCAGTTAGAGTGGTTGTGTCTCCATTTCTGGACTCTGTTGTTAACACGCTACTATAAGAAGATCCAACAATAACTCTAGTTACGTCACCAGGAACAGCTGAATCTCCAGATGAAACAAAAGCTGTGGTTGACTTTGTAGTTGAAATTTCGAATGCGCTAAACTCAGTGACTGAACTTTCCGTTGCTGTATATGAATTAGGATCTGTATAGGTATTGGAAATACGCGTGTTAGTTGTTGATGAAAGTGGATACTTCCCAAGGACTGCGAGATAATCTGCTGGAAAGAAGTGGTGTCCTGCAACGAAAGAATAAACGCATAGAATGTCATCTAGTGCAAACAGTTAAATATCGTGCTGTCTAAATATGAGGCAAATGATTAATATTCAAACGTTACTATTATAAACCGTAAGTGAGTAGAATGGGTGTTAGCTCGTACACAAGAAATATTTACCACGTGGATTTGTACAGTTTTGGTTTACTAAATGTCTATCATTAATCCTTAAAGAAGATGATATAATTTCCATTTTATTTTCGATGCTCCAAGTTGACTTGTCTCGCACTGCAGTGTCACATACTGTGGGAACTACCTAGAAGACAATACGCCTTCTCTGTAGACATTTACATCCACTGATGATCGGCTCCACAATGACAGGCACAGAGTTACGACCCCTAAAGAAAACTTCTACATTTGCAGAATATATTTCTAATTGCGGTAAACACAGATCAGAATGCTGTAAAGAGAAGAATTACTGCTCAAACAGTGAGGAGCTGGGTAAAGCCTGTACGTCGCAGATATGTTGCAGTTCTGAATGCAGGAGATGACCACACATCATAACCAAGGGTAGTTTAAAGCATAATTAAATGTTAACTTGTAAATCAGATCGATTCCTTTGAGAGTAATAGTGTAGTGGAGAGTATATAGGGAACGTGTTGACTCTGATGTTTGGCGGGAGGCCTTCAAGTAGATTCTCTTTAGAGCTCTGTACGGACGAGGTTTCGTCTGGGGACGATGGTGGTCGTCGTCGGAACGGCGGATGCCGTTGCTAAAGAGGTGCCAAGCATTTAGAAAGAACCCATGCTAAGCTTCTGGACGAAGCTTCCCTGAACGGCGAGAAGTGTAGCAAACAATATAGGAAAATTATACTAACTCGCTAGTGACCTAGCTCTTCTGGTGATTTGGTAGAGTCCCTCTCTTGACACTTAGTTGGGTGACCACTACACGTTGCAATGCTGTTAAACTCTAGTACTTTTGATAAATAACAGGAAACTGAATAAACGTTACCCCCCCCCCTCTCTCTCTCTCTCTCTGCACAATTGATGTTGGAGAATTTAAAGATGGAATTGAATGAAAGCTGAAGATAACGGACAGTGATCAAACTCCTTTGAGGAATACAAAATGGAAAGTTGGGCAAACACGGACTCCTGGATATACACGAGGTAGACTCAGGTGTCTAGGAGGAGTAAGCATCCCCTGCCGATCGGCAACACCCGTCCTGAGCCCTATATATTAATCAGGCAAACTGAGTAATTCGTAATCAAAATCAGTGTGTCAAGAATAGCCTAACAATTGGTTTGAAACACATCAGACAGCATTTGACCCAAAGGTGTGCTGTATTGGCAAACTAGATCCAGGGGTCCGTGTTTGCCCAACTATCTATTTTGTATTGCTTATAGGAGTTATGAGATTGATCACTGTTCGTTATCTTCACCTTGCATCATTATAACGACCATAGAATTTGTAATATGCTTACTTGAAACGAGACAGTTGAAACCCCTATAACATCAACTTGTTTGTCAGTAGCCTGCCTCGATTTAAAAACTTCTCATACGAAGAACAAGCTCTTGCGTATCGAATCATTTGAGAGACATAAATACCACACTGTGGTGTCTTTTATTTCGAGGTCACAGGGATACATCGAATTGACATATGAATGGAAATGATTATTGCTGATAGATAAAATGCCGTCGATATATCTAAATATCAATCCATCATTTTCTTTCTGATTACCTCTTTGTAACGAGCTTTATCAACCACGTAAAATATTACTCAGAAGAAATGTGGGGATCACGGTTAAAATAGATCCTCAGTACTCATTGCTTGTCGTAAAAGGCAACTAAATGGAACGGTTCCTCTGATGAGACCGCAAACACCAAGGCCCCGTGTCAAATCAGGTGTGACACGGTAATATTACTCCCTGCTCAACGGCCATAAGTGCCGAACAAAGACCTAAATTTTGTAGCCCTTCACAGGCAATGGTGACGTCTCCATATGACTGAAAAATTCTCGAGCAATATACCACCAACCAACCAACCCTGGTGCAAATTGAAAGATATACATGTATCATGTTATTGATAGTAGTACCAATCAATTCAAAATATTGAGGGGACTATATCTTCCTATGTCCAGAGTGGATTAGCCCTTGACTATATGACCTCAGAATCAATAGTATTTCTTAAGATGTAACAGTGTACCAAATTTGGTGTAAATCAAGCACATTCTCAAAATATAGAGGACACCATATATTACTACGTCCAATTTGACCCTTGACCTTTGACCATGAGATCCCAAAATCGATAGAATTCTTCTACTCTTTACGATGTACCAGTGTACCAAGTTTGATGTCTGTCAATGAAAAATTGATCAAGATATTGTGCGGATATTTTCCTGTGTTTAGAGTGGATTGACCCTTGACCGTCGATCATTGGACCTCAAAATCAGTAGGAACCAACTACTTCTTAAGATGTACTAGTGTACCAAGTTTGATGTCTGTTAAGCAAAGGGTTCTTAAGATTTGATTGGACAAGACTTGGTCTACAGATCAACCAAATGACAGTTGCCAAAACAAATATGCCTCCTGTTTTTAAAAGGGGTCATAAAGATGCAAGAACTAAGTTATAATATCAAATGTACATGACAAAGCAGTTTGTATAGTAAATTACATTAATAAGAGAGGTCTAGCACAATAAAAATCGAGGATGCCCCCTCCTTAATTGACAGACCAATGAAGGTATGCGGTTTATAGTGAAATATTTCCGGAAACTAATTGGTGTAACATACGGGTATTGTACTACGATGATTTACAAACCGATCATGATGACTTAGTATGTATCTTCCTCGTAAATGGGATAACATGTTCGATTCTCGATTTCAGTACCGTACTAAATAGTGAAAGTCACGGGTCTTTCAGATATGACCTTCGAAACGAGGGTCCCTTGTTGGCACGATGATGAAGCGTCACTGCTACGGCTTAGGCACCACACTATTACATATCAGTCATCACTTCAGCTAAAGCCAGTAGTGTTTCTAAATGAGTGGTCAATTCTCGAATGGGACGTTAAACACCAGCCAAAACTACTGTCTACCTGGTTGCTGCAAGGTATAAAAAACTGAAGATAAATATTTCACCTGTAGTGGGCGCGCATATGTGTAAATCCAATTCAAAGGAAGTCCAGCTTGGCCATTGATTGGGTACAAACCAAATACAGACAGCTCGTATCAGGGTGGTGTTCCAAACTTCGCCATATTGATAGTCCTGTTAAAAAACCAATGACAGTGTAACAAAAGATCTGAACTCGAAAATAGCGAAGGGACATGTAATCTGTCTCTCTGCCTTATAAAAATCCATCATGTTTTGTCAAAATAACGCACTGAGATTTAGAAGACGATCGTGAGGATTTGAGGTAGCACTTGCGTAGTTAATTAAAGAAACTAATTTTTAAACAATATCCATGTGATATAACTTAGTATGGGGCAATCTTAACTTCATAAAAAGGCACGAAGTGTTCCAAACCCTGTCTATAGTATGAAAGGCGAAGATAACGAACAGTGATCAATTTCATAACTCTTATAAGCAATACAAAATAGAGAGTTGGGCAAACACGGACCCCTGGATATACCAGAGGTGGGATCAGGTGCCTAAGAGGAGTAAGCACTGCCGACCGGTCACACCCGCCGTGAGCCCTATATCTTAATTAGGTAAACGGAGTTATCCGTAGTCAAATTCAGTGTGCCAAGAACGGCCTAACAATCGATATGAAACACGTCAGACACCTTTTGACCTAATGATAGGTTGTATTGGCAAACTAAATCGTTATAACGACTATAGAATTTGCGAAATGCTGACTTTAAACGAGTCTATTGGAACCCATGCACTAGAAATTTGTTTGTCAGTAGCCTGCTTCGATTTAAAAACTGACCATAAGCAGAATAAGCTCTTGCGTATCGAACAGTTGAGATATATAAACACCATATGCAGTTGATAATGGAATATTGCTACATAAATATGAGAAGTTGACGATGGAAAAGCTGAAATCATCCCGTTTGTCATAGAAGCAGAAGTGGACAACTTTGTATTGTCTTTTATTTCGAGTTCACTGGGATATATCGAATCGACATACGAATGAAAATTATTATTGTTAATAGATAGTACGTCGTCGATATATCCAAATGTCGAATTGAAAGCCACGTACAGCAAGGGGTTTTTTCTTCTTACATAGAAGTTTTTGAATAAATTATGATTCTTAGGAATATAAAAATAGGTCAGCTAATAAAGGAGCACAATTCGTGCCCATGGGGATTCCAACAGACTGTTGGAAGACCCGATCATCAAAGACCACGACGATATTGTCAATGAGGAACTCCAGCATATTGTTTTATTTCAAATTCAGAGTACTTGTGCGTGGAATCAGTATATCATATGAAATGATTTAAAATTAACTTTATCAGTTTGATCATTCTCAAAATTCTTATGTAAATTCGGTCACAGATACACAGATACCATCAGAATGTAAAAGAAAAATGAAAATAGTGAAGTTAATTTTTGACCATTATGTATATAACTCGATACTCCCTTCTCCTCTTAAAATCAAACAAGAGTGAACGTTATTTACCATTCTGTTTCCAGTTTGTAAATCAATGTAGGGTGTCCGAGTGTTGTTGTCACAGTCTATAGGGTTATAGAACATGGAGTACGAGGCATTCAACGATGATCCTGGATATAGTCTTGATAATCGGTGCCCATTGGTGTAAAAATACCGGGAAGACACGTTTGCCTTTGACACCTGAAAGACTCTTGACTGTGAAAATCACAAATAAAATGAATGCATGTGTAAATGAAACCTGACTACTGGAATGTCCGGAGCGGTATATGTGGGGACTTGTTAAAGATCGGTAAAGTTGTAGCTGCTAGTAATTTGCCGCTAGTAATAGCTACCATCTACTGGAAACTGGAAGCGATAACTAGTGTTCTCCGGCAACTAGTAATCAGCTACATGTACTTGAAGCGAGAAAACCTAGTTACAAGTATCCAGCTACTTAAAGTGAGAAAACCTAGTTACAAATAACCAGCTACTTAAAGTGAGAAAACCTAGATACAAGTATCCAGCTACTTAAAGTGAGAAAACCTAGCTACAAGTATCCAGCTACTTAAAGTGAGAAAACCTAGCTACAAGTATCCAGCTACTTAAAGTGAGAAAACCTAGCTACAAGTATCCGGCTACTTAAAGTGAGAAAACCTAGCTACAAGTATCCGGCTACTTAAAGTGAGAAAACCTAGCTACAAGTATCCAACAAAGAATGAAGGCTATAAATACTGATCGCGAGCTACAAGAGACAGGTGGTCATTGAATTAATTGGTAATTATCTATCGAGTTTATTTAGATGATGAGGAGTTATCTTCATCTTTCATATTGAAATTTCAAAGAATATTTTTATATTAAAATGAATCCTCGCCATCTAGATAAACCTGACACATAATTGTATTCGATCCCCGGTGTCTTGTAGCAGGTTAAGTAGTTATAACCGTTCTTCCTTGAAGTAACTGGATACTAGTGGTTAGCCTTTCTCACTTAACTAACTGGATACTAGTGGCTAGTCTTTCTCACTTAACTAACTGGATACTTGTGGCTAGCCTTTCTCACTTAAATAGCTGGATACTAATGGCTAGCCTTTCTCACTTAAGTAACTGGATACAAATGGCTAGCCTTTCTCACTTAAGTAACTGGATACAAATGGCTAGCCTTTCTCACTTAAGTAACTGGATACAAATGGCTAGCCTTTCTCACTTAAGTAACTGGATACTAGTGACTAGCGTTTCTCACTTAAGTAAGTGGACACTAGTGGCTAGCCTTTCTGGCTTAAGTAATTGGATACTAGTGGCTAGCATTTTTACCTAAGTGGCTGAGTACTAGTACAGCTGTAGTTAACTTTTAAAGTTTTAAATCGACCGGCTACCAGCAGCAAATTTCCTCTTTTTACGTAGGCAGTTACTAGTATGCAGTTACTAGTAGCTACAACTTCACTGATCCGCTTGTTATGTTCATAATCGAACAAATCTGTCTCCTTTATCCATAAAAAATAGCTGATTCAGTTTATTACAGCATCAAGGGGACCATATGGAAATACTCCGAGCTCATCCTTTCTAGATACACACCAGTAGTTCCCCATTATGTGAAGTGTAGGTTAGCGCATTCATCCCACATGGAATCGTTGTAATGCCTTGAGGTTCCTTCTCTACGTGAATGAAAAAATAAGGTAATCAATGTATGCACTCTCGGAGGAATGTTCTTTCTGATCACCAAAGACTAGAGAGATAGTGTCAATAAGGAACTTCAGCATATTTTTAATTTCAACTTCTGAGTACTTGTGCGTGGAATCCGAGTGGTGTTTAACAAAGTAATTTGGATGACTGATAACTAGATATGAATATTTTCGTTTTTTAATTTTGTTGAGGAAACATGTTAAGGGTGATATAAACTCGATATAAAGGTTTAGTCCACCATACCAAAGTCCAATCAGATCTACATTTGCTGCACTACAAAATCCATATCACTGTAACAAAACAAATCTGGAAAAGTATAAAACAGGAAGTGGAAGAGATTCATGACACCCTGTGATGAAGTTAATTTTCAATTTAGTTAGTTTTTGTGGTGTTGTCTGTAAATAGTTGTTTATGCTTGTAATGTGTTTCCGTAGTGTGAGTGTTGGTCGATAAAGCTATTTTTAGTATGGTCAGTCAGAGTAGCGGCTGTTTGTCAAGCGTGCGGCCACATTTTCATGCTGTCCAGCAGGGATCTTTTCTTGGACAATTCCAGAAGTTAGTATGGGTAATGGGTAGCCAGAGAGACAAACATTTTACTGTGTGGGCATTTGTTTCCTCCAGCCGTGCAGAGGGGATTTAAGAAGCTATCTGGGCCATATTAGGCAGTACTCTAAGCGTTTCAGTAGGTGCTCGGCGTGGGAATCAGAACACGTGAGACCGCACTGTACATGGGTGTTCCACGTGGTGGACTCGGCAATTATTTTGTGGGCCTAGTGTTGGCATTGGTTTGAAGTCGGCGCTACCCAGTATCGTTGTTCAGTGAGAGACCTGTGAGTCTGGGACTGGAAGCGGAGGGGTTGTTCGCGTTGTATGGAGGCCTGGTTGTGCCAAGTGTGACGTGGCGTTAAATTGAATTGTGCTGAGTAGCCAAACTTTCATATTGAGTTTCAGCATATTAACATTTTATCAAAAAGGAATATGAGAAATTTCGTATTTACAAAACATAATTTACTACTGTTTAACCTTATTTGTAGTTAGCGGAATTCGCTACTATTTGAACCATTTTGTAATACATTTATTACTAGTTATATTTTCAGCCTGGAATAACATATTTGTTGTATTGACTATTGAATTGTCTTGACAGTTATACGTTATATTGATTGTCAATATTGCCAGGTTTATTATACCAATTTATATTTTCTTTCTCGGTGAGAGAGAATGGGTGTGTGTATTTGAAAGTGTGATTTCTTTGTTTTTCAAACATCTTAATTTTTCTTATCTTATTGCTAAATAAATTTTCTTTTTATTTAGTCTACGATTTATCATTTTCTCTATTGCCGACACAAAATCCAAAAGAACTTCCATTACACATCCCTTGTTTGTCACCGAGTGTAAAACGGATACAAGTAAGTGTCTGATCTGATTCAATGTAATCCAATTACCAGCAAGGAGATTATACTAATTAACCATCTAGTTTACAAACCAACAATCCTGTATACTGCTACCACGGTACTATCGCCTCCACACTTGTCGTCTGAGCCTGGGCAATGTATGTCGCAATGTAGCCCCGTGTTTGTGCCTAGGGTTGCATGATGACGTAATGACCCACAAAAACATTTATATCCCATCTGTAATAGAAGTAATAACATACCAAATTAATGTCTATAGCTATATTCTATTTCAGATGTCTCTATCAACACTGCTCTCTACGTCAAACTATCTTTATCTCCGGTGTTTGTATATCAATATTAATTGTATTTCTGTTCTCTATTTAAGAAATGAATTCTTGAAAATACATGAGGGCATGAACTGCGGTGCTTTACGCCGGCATATTTCACGAAACGCGTTCGTGCTTCATGAAAAGTATGCTGGCGAGAAGCGTTGTTGTTCATTTGCAAAAATGGAATTTAGTTTTCATATTTACAATTTACATTCGAATTTCATTTCTGTCGGAATATCTCCAGCCGTTAAAATAGTCGTACTACATTTCTGAAGATTCATACGCACATTGTTCACATTCATGACGACAATATTTATAGTAAGATTTCCATTGGTAAAGATATCGAAGGTAAAAACTTTGGGAATGTAAATATATTATTATTAAATCTGTATCAAATATCTATCACAATATCAATGCTATCTCAGCGGTATCCTTTCCAGTATGCTATTAACAATTTACAAAATGTAGACGATTTTTTTTGTCCACTTCAACGTTACACATGGATCAAACGAAGTGCATTACTAGTATATGCGGCTATACAACATCAGATTTCTCAAATGAGTCAAGCTTTAAGAGTCTATTAAACGTAATGTATCATACGTATATTGACATATGTCGATGACATGGAGGTGACAAGATTTTTCGTATATTATTTTTATAACGTCACAATTGAACCATTTTCCGCAATTAAAAACAAAACAAAGCCAGAAGTTTTGAAATATTAGCCACATTTTGATTTTGTTTAGTTATTGAATCATTATTCAGATAGGACAGAGGAAAATGTATATAATCTGGATCTTAGTCAGTAACTCGGTTTATATTTTTCATTGCATTAATTATTGTTGATCCGGTGTTCAATTTGTGGTACTTCAATATGCGTGAAATATTCTCGAAGGGACGTAAAACAAAACCAGAACAAGCATGATCAGTAAACAACTAAATTCCGTGTTTCAAAATATTTCAGAATAGAAAAGATATATGAAAATTATGTAAATTCCAAGGCGATTTTATGAATCATTGATGTACGTTATGAAGTATTTTTTCTGGGTTGATTACAAAACCATTTTACATAGCAATTATGTAATTCGCTTTCAAATTGTAATTAAGCGGACAGAAAATTCACTGCTGTATTTAGTGCTTTTGACAAAAACGTTTCGTCAGGAGTGCAACACAATATATTGTTATGGGTCAGAATTACACTTGATAATACAGCAGCAGAATTTACTAACAGAAGGTAATTAAACAATTAATAAGATTTATTTACAATTAATAATTGAAAGAAAATTGTGACAATAGCATAATACTAACAATAAATATGAAAGATCCGTGCCGAACTGAATATAGAAACAAAATAGTAAATTCCAAAATCCTAGTTCCCAATTATAAATAATCCAGTTGCATAGAAAGTGTATAACCAGAGCTTTTTATCGTAAAAATTGACAGTGTATTTACAATAAGAATGAATTTTCTAGTACAATGATGCAACCACTTCGTCAATTTTACTAAAGATCTAGAACAATATAAGTCACAGGTGTCAACTGAGTGCAAGTAGTACATAACAAAAAGTAAACATCGAGCTCTAGAACAATCTAGGTCATAGGTGTCAACTGAGTGCAAGTAATACGCAAAATATTTCCATACTAGTAGATAGTCACAACGAATTACGGTGAATGATGTCTGTTTTTCTATCTCTCTAGATTCTTTGATTACTAATTGCGAACTACAGAGGAAAACAATGTCATCAAAACGGCTATGGAGCAAATGCACAGATAAATTGAGACAATATTAGTATGAAAGTATGCATACTTGTCTACATAATATCACTATAGCTGAGCAAATGCTTTCAGTTTTTCGCGGCAAAAATGATCTAAATTTTTCATGTGCAATACTTGAAAAAATGCATAAGCCGGTATCATTTTCTGAAAATAACTATCAAACAGGACCATGGACGGGATTTGTACAGCCAGCTCGTAGCATCGATATAGATAAATAGATAGATAGATAGATAGATAGAAAGATAGATATATAGATAGATCAGTGCTGGATTTAAGGGGGGCGCAGCAGGCGCGCGCACCCCATAAAATTTTAAAATTTTTATGTAAATCGTGATATCATGTTTAGAAAAATGTACTAAACGATAGAAGAGGCAATAATTTCTTCCACTCCCTGAGAAATAAATGACAAAATCTTTTGTTTCCTTGAATTACTTATTTATGAGAACTTAATTTTTTCCCCAAAACCCTTAAAATTTGCGTCATTTTATTAATTTCACCTTATCAAAAATGATAAAATATAGTACAAATGACTAAATAGGAGACATATTTCAGGCCGTATAAAATCCGTAAAGTCCAGGAGCTTCGGGGGCTTCGCCTACCGGGCTTCGTCCTGTACCCACTAGGGGCCTCAAGGCGGCCCCAGCCTCATACAGTGGCGCCCCCCGTAACTGCAATTCCTGGACCCGCCCCTGTAGATAGATAGATAGATAGTAGATATATATATATATAGAAATAGTGGATAGATAGATAGATAGATAGAGATAGATTAATTCCATCTTACTTTATGAAGAATCCACATGCACTTGCTACATATACGAGTCCCCCTTCCTTAATAATACCACAAGGTACCTAACTAGATTTCGGACATCTCTCGCTTCAAGTCTCATTTTACGATTAGTTCGCTATTCATTCTCACTTTTGTGATATAAGTCGCTTTAATAGACGTTGTCCTTGCTGGTATATCGTTTTCAGCACCTTACACGAAGCCCCATGTCTATAAACTACTTATTTATTCATCGATTCCTACCGTTTAACATTTTCAGACGATCCATCTACTACAACAACTTCCGGTCGTAAGATCAAAATATTATAACGAAACTCACAAACTGGAAGGTAAACGTCATGTCGTTGACAATAACGCAACAGCTGATTTTCGACAAGGCGAAGAGTGGCCATTCTATACTGGTTTTGAGGCAGAGCAGTACCGGTAAAAGTCATTTAGTAAAGGAAATCGCTCGAGCATTGATTAACGATGGAAAAAATTAAGACGTTTGGCATCTGTTTATAACCTTATTTCGAGTTTTGATAGTTGAGTGTGAATTTATTGACTTTGAAATGAAAACAATTATTGACTTTCTTTCTTAGCTTCTACTTTACATGAAAAGGGTAAAGATAACGAAGGAATACATTTTACTGAGTTGGACAAATACTTACGGACCACTGAATATACCAGAGGTGGGGTCAGGTGCGTCGGAGGAGTAAGCATCTCCTGTCGACCGGTCACACCCGCCGTGAGCCCCATATCTTGATCAGGTAAACGGAGTCATATGATATGAAAAATGTCAGATAGTATTGACCCAATGACAGATTGTATTGACAAACTAAATCGTTGTAACGATCATAGAATTTGCGAAATGCTGGCTTTAAACGAGACTGTTGAGAAAGGACTGAAACTGACCTTAAATTACATGCGCCATTGCTTATTTCACACATCCACACGTGCATGTGTATATATCATTACCTTCATTATCACATACTGCATTGTCGCATCCTCTAAGCACCGTTCTTTACACTCCTGTACTTGCATTCCATTAATATCTTCGTACTGGTATTTCACCTCAAATTTCTCGTACCTGTCACAGGTAACATAACTGGCAGTTACGGAAGCTGTCAACGAAAAAAAAAAAGATAGCTGAAATCCGTTTTTCCTATCATTCTTTGTTTCCATCGCAGATAAAGGGACATTCTAAATTCTTCAGTTTTTGTCTGAGTATCCAATCCATTTGAAAAATAAATACAAGGGAGCTTAGCGAACCACCAATATTACTGACTTGTAAATGACAAAAAGATCCATTAAGGTTAGGACCTCATAATTGAGTGTAGATTGACCTTTAACCTTTTAATTTATGTCTAGTGCCCAAGTAGGCGTTGGCACGATAACTAACTTATTATTAAATGGGAGTCATGTATAGGCCAATTTTGTTGCACTTGACGGACAGCTAATGACCCTGTATGAGTGAGAGAATATTGAATGGGAAGTAAAACAACTTTTTGTAATCACTCTAGATTATGACACCATATGTTTTACTTTTTCCCATACTTAACTTCAACCAAATAGGTTAAGCCCGTTTTGACCCGAAACTCTTCGTAACCATAAATATTGGTTGATTGATTGTGTATTGTTTAACGTCCCTCTCAAGAATTTTTCACTCACATGGGGATGTCACCATTGCCGGTGAAAGGCTGCAAAATTTAGGCCTATACTCGGCGCATACGGCCTTTGAGCAGGGAGGGTTCTATATCACGCCACACCTGCTGTGACACGGGGCCTCGGTTTTTACGGGCTCATCCGAAGGACCGCCCCATTTAGTCGCCTCTTAGGACAACAAGGGGGTAATGAAGACCTATTCTAACCCGAATTCCATTTATCAAGATAAATTTTGGTTACAAGGAGTTTCGGGTCAATTAATTAATGGCTTAATTCCTATGACTTTCAACTATTGAATGTTGTTAAAAAATGAAACATTTTCTGAACATTCAGTTCAGATTTGTTATTGTGAAAAAGAAGTCCGATATCTATATTATTTTCCTACAGAAAATATGATATATTATTTTTCAAACTTTGAGCAATCTAGATTCATCATATTTCTTCGGCAAATGATAAAAACATTCGTAGATTTTCCTCAATGACAAAGAATAACATAGAAAGCTAATATTTGATTACCATCACTCCCTAGAAACCCAGATACTAACTGAATGGACTTGTACTTTCATCAGTTTCGATAACATAGAGCCACATTCACTTCCTTGCCTACAATTTTTATTGACACATAAATACGAATAAAGAGAATTTAAATTATTCATATCACAATAAATAGGAGGAGAATCCACGTTTGATCATGACGATTACACAAAGAGAACTTAGGTGTAGGGATGCAGAGCAGATGTTCTGGTGCATTGTTGCCTGATTTCCCGGAAGGATTTTTAAATAACGTAATTATTTTCACTCCGCCCCAAACTGGCACCGGTCGGGACCGCCTACGATCAGGACGCCTGCGTGTGACAACACGTCGACAATATTCATATGTACAGAACTATATACGAACGTTACATTTGCGTAATCGATTCTAATTGGCTTCTTTGACTGCTAGATACATCCCTGGGCATCGATGGATAGGTCCTCGTACCGTAAGAGAGGCCAACCCCCGTCCTCGATGTCCTGTTCTCCTCTGACGTCACCATGTTGGGATTTTAGCGTGGTGTAGGAGGCAGCGTAACAGAGATTGGACGGAAATTCTGATTACAAACAAGTCAAAATTTCATATCGACCACAGTCACGGTCGTGCCGGAGAACGTTATATTGACGCCTGCGTTATTCAGCGCCGCCAATTCGGCAGAGGGAGCGTTATAGTCTGGGGTGAAATTACAAGGACCCTGGTCTGCGATGTCACCGGATTCATCGCCTATAGAACATGTTTGGGATGAAATGGAACGACGTCTACGTTAAGAGCCAGCCCCCTGCTGCGTTGAACGCTTTGCGTTATTTTTTATTGCGCAGACATGTATTTCTCGGGTATTTCTACGTAACCTGATTCGTTCAGATGACAATGCGTCGTACGTGTGAAGAATGCCGGTCATACACGCTAATAAACTTGTGAAACTTTTTTGAAACCCCCTATTTTCAGTAGCTGTTCCGTGATTTGATGTTTGAATTGAAAGCCAATGCATTATATCTAATAATGATATACTTCCCATATTTGCATAGCAATATTCCATTAGCACCTGCATGCATATGGTGTGTATATATCTCAACTGATTCTATACACAACACCTTGTTCTGCATATAATCAGTTTTTAAATCGAGACAGGCTACTGACAAACAAGTTGATGGTGTAGGGGTTTTAACAGTCAGCATTTTGCAACTTTAATGGTCGTTGTACGATCTAGTTTGCCAATACAACCTATCATTGGGTTAAGTGCTGTCTGATGTGTTTCATACCGATTGTTAGGCCGTTCTTGGCACACTGATTTTGAATACGGATAACCCCGTTTATCTGAACAAGATATAGGGCTCACAGCGGGTGTGGCCGGTCGACAGGGGATGCTTACTCCCCCTAGGCTCCTGATCCCTCCTCTGGTATATTGAGGGGTCCGTGTTAACCTAACTCTCTATCTGGTTTTGCTTATAGGAGTTGTGAGATTGATCACTGTTCGTTATCTTCACCTTTGATACATAACGCAATATAACATTTTGTATTTGAATCTATAAATAAAAGTACTAAACTACACATTTCTGAGCTTAACCGTGTTTGAAAATAGGTTTGTTTCGGGGGGGGGGGGGGGGCAAAATATCGTTGCACACCTGGTGTATTTATATATATATATATATATATATATAAAGATATAGAATTTTTCTCCTATTGATATCTATTTACGGATTAAAATTCAGATACCTGTGATCATATTGAGACAATACCAGTTATAGCTGAGTACCACAATATTTACAGGTCGTTTCCCCCCAAGTTTCGTCATTACTTTTTTTCCGGTGAAGTTTTGATAAATGAATTTCTATTTAACAAAATACCACAGGTTTTACAGAACATTTAGAGATGGAGCATATTTTGTCTGAAAAAAGAAATGTTAATAAACCCCGTCTTGTATTGAAGGTTTTCATTCTGTAGCAGACAGTATACAGGGAATTTATACTGCCCCTAGTGATGTGGTAGAGTCTCTTTTGATCACCCAAGCAACTGCCAGCCTGATCAGCCCTTAGATGGGCGAGTGCTACAAATTACAATTCTTTAATTTGGGTATACAGTATGAATTGTTATTTTGTACTAAACAAAACTAATCAGCTGACGAGTGTACACACGAAGAGTCAGTGATATTCTGAAGGATATTCCGAGGGATACCACTAGCCACTGTTCTGTTAGTGTACCCCCTACATATTCAACACAGTGACACCTTTTTATACTTTTAACATTCATAAGTAACAAATCTTTCAGACTTAAAACGGTCCCATAACAATTAATCATAGCCTCTCTGGAAAACAATACCCTCGTTATAGTAATCCTATCCAAAACGGACTCCAAAGGAATTATTGATTTCTACCCTTGGATTATACGAATGTGCCCAGAACGAGACTTCATAGAGGTGGAATTTCCATATCCCGCCTGAGAAAGTAATGAAGGATTATTTTTCTCACATTTGAACCATTCCAATGCATTGATTCAGGAGATCGATGAAAATGCTAAAGCATTAAAAAATAATAATTAGATAATCAGAAAGCATACCCACCAAAGATTACATTTATTGTAAAGTAAAACCCCAAGAATATCCCCCTTCAAAACCACATTAAATCGAAAGTATTAATTCAGGGTAACAATATTGGGCCAGATTTGATTTTATTCTTTACAAAAAGCTCATCTATATCTATTCTAGTTTATGATTTTGGACAAAACAAATGCAATAAGTTGTTTTTCATCGCAATGCCTTTTGTATGTGGATATGGGAGGAAGCTTTTAACTGATCTCTTGCTACGATGTAGCATGTTACATGAACATGTATTGTGTGCGTTATTTTCCAAATAATATTTTTGTTTCAATATGCGGTCTTAATAATCCGGGTTAGAATAGGTCCCTTGCTTGTCGTAAGAGGCGACTAAATGTGGCGGTCCTTTGGACGAGACCGTAAAAACTGAGGCTCCGTGTCACAGTAGGTGTGGCACGATAAAAATCCCTCCCTTCTCAAAGGTCGTAAACACCGATTTTGCAGCCCTTCACGGCAATGGTGGCGTCTCCATTCTCGAGAGGGACGTTAAACAATAACAATCAATCAATCATTTGGGGGCAAATTGCTTAGTTATGTTTTCTTGCAACAGTAAAACATATCACTGATGCATTATATTAAAATGAAAATCTGAATCAGAGGAAGTGTAGGTACTGTTGTGTAATCCTGCAGTTTAAAAACCTTATTGTCGGCCGCCAGAGGGCTGGCGATTATATGTTATGGTTTTAGAAAAAACGACAGTAATTTACTGTGGGCCTACACAATGAAATAATAAACTTAATTATATATATATCCAAAGCCATCATTGCCATTTGATTATTTTATTGACTTACGGTTTTTACATATATCTAATCACGATATTTTAATAGATAACAATAGTTTTTGGTGTTCGGACTCGCATGATTTACGTTCCGGGAAGTTTAGCGTTCCGACCGGAACCCTAAATACCTATAATTTTCGTTCCGGACTATTATTTACGTTCCGGCCCGTGTAAGTTTGGTTCCGGCCATAATTTTGGTTCTGAGTTATCTTTTCCTGTGCGTGATCGACGACAATGCAGACAGCTTGAATTATTTTCGTTTATAAAACTCATTGAATTAAATATGAAAGGATTGGACTATGTTGGACCTGTATTAGGAGATGTTTAACACCCTTAGGGTAGGGAGATTGGACCTGTTTCTTGGAACTAAGGCGATTTTGAGCTTTGTTTACAACCGGTATCCTATTTTCGAGTCATCCCTTGTTAGATATTTATATATAGATTAGGAACAAAATGGATAAGAAGTCCCTGTGAGTGAATATTTGATTTCAATCAGACTGATCAAAGACATATTACTTCAAGTAGTATCAATCATTGTCAGAAGGCACAGACGTCTCTTTTCATACCTTCTCTCACATAACAATATTTCCCAGTCACAAATGAAACAGGATTTGATTTTATTGTCATTATGCTGACGTAAAATTGTTGATATATTTTTATTTATGGAATGTATTTTGGTTAGATGTAGCTCTATCACCAACTAAAAAAGACGGAAAACTGCATTATTGCGCGTAGTATTTATTTACAGTGACTATAAATACGCATAAACGTGCCGGGAAGTAATCATCATCATTATCATTAAATCCTTATCTACCATAAAATTCGTGTATACAAGGTCTAAACGGAATAAAGAAAATGCTGTTCATCGCTCAGTGCGTGACACTAGTTGACGAATTTATTACGAAGTTTCCTTAGAATCTAATTGTCCCTCATCTAGGAGGTATAGTATTTTCTAAATTTACATTACTGAAATTGATAAATAAGGTTAATGGTTTGTTAGTTTGCCGTTAACATCTATGTCTTTTTTCACTTCTCCAATGAATGGCTTTGGGCTTCTCCGGATGAAATGTTCTTTATTTCACCCTCTATTTCTATGGAGCGACAAAACATAAACTCAAATAATTGAAGATATCTTCAATTATTTGAAGATATCATCAATTCAGTTATAGCTCTCTTCAATTGAATTAATGCGCGCATTAAATCAATTATTGCTCTCATCAATGAATTAATGCGTGCTTCAATTAAATTATTGCTCTCATCAATTGTCCATTGTATTCCTCTCTTTGAATCAAAGGTCTGTCTTGTAACCCAGTAAATTACTATCAAAAACAAGGTAGGTGATAGAATGCATCCTTGTTTAACTCCAATTGTTACTTTAAATAGTTCAGTTATTATGAATCATGCAAGGTGAAGATAACGAACAGTGATCAATCTCACAACTCCTATAAGCAATACAAAATAGATAGTTGGGCAAACACGGACCCCTGGACACACCAGAGGTGGGATCAGGTGCCTAGGAGGAGTAAGCATCCCCTGTCGACCGGTCACACCCGCCGTGAGCCTTGGAATCTTCATATAATGCTTTTATCATGTTGACTATTTTAACTGGCAGACCGTCGTGTCGTAGCAATTTCCACATTCCATCTCTGTTTATACTATCAAAAGCTTTCTCAAAGTCTATAAAATTTATACATAGTGAGGACTGCCACTCCACAGATTGTTTGATGATGATTCTGAGTGTAGCAATTTGGTCTATGCAGCTTCTGTTTTGTCTAAAGCCAGCTTGTTCTTCATTTTAAAGCAGTATTAAATCGACCAGAACCAGACGAACCAATATAGTTAGACCCAGGAGAAGAGCTTAATATCAGAACAGAAGGTGTCAGCAGGAATGAAATAAAGATTGCCATTAAATCCCTTAAAAATGGAAAATCAGCTGGAATAGATGAAATCCCATCAGAAGCATTGAAAGCAGGTGGAAATGAAATTATCGAATACTTGTACGGATTGCTGAACAAAATATGGAACCAAGAGTGTTTCCCATCAGAATGGTAAAAAGGCCTACTAGTCAAATTAGCAAAGAAAGGTGATCTTAGTAACTGTGAAAACTGGAGAGGTATCACCCTTCTTACAACAGCAAACAAAGTTCTGAGTCATATAATACTGAACAGGATTAAAAATGCATTAGACAAGAAGTGCCAAGTCAACGCCAATGAAAATGAATTTCAGTGTGCCGCAAGGATCAGTGCTGGGTCCCAAATTCTATACAATGTACACAAAACCAATTGGTTCCATCTGTAGATATCATGGACTTGATCACCATTTTTACGCTGATGACTCTCAGCTTTATCTGTCTTTTAAACCTAGGGGCATAGCTACACGGTCAGAGACATTACATCGTATTGAGCGTTGTCTATATGACATCGTGTTTTGGATGCATGGCAATATGTTGAAACTCAACACGGATAAGAACGAGGTCATTGTGTTTGAATCTGATCGTAATGCAAACCTCATTAGAAACATTTCAGTGACAGTAGGTGACTCACAAATTAATCCTTCAACCTGGGTTCGAAATCTTGGTGTCATGTTTGACTCCAAGATGGATATGGAGAAACAAGTGAACTCTGTCAGCTGATCTTGTTATGCACAGTTGTGGCAAATAGGCCACATCAGAAAATATTTAACAACAGAAGCAACTAAACCTCTTGTGAACTCCCGAGTTACATCAAGGTTAGATTACTGTAACGCTCTCCTGGTCGGTGTTCCAAAGAAAGTCCTGAGCAAGCTCCAACATATTCAGAACACTGCCGCACGTCTCATATCCAGGACCTCTCGTTACAACCATATCACTCCAATACTAAGAGAACTACACTGGTTACTTGTGTAGTATAGGATACAATATAAGATACTTACTTATACTTACAAAGCCTTACATGATGCGTGCCCAACTTATATCAAACAATTACTAGAGGTATATAAACCTACCCGAAATCATAGGTCTATAAAACAATCAGTCACTCTAGTTGTTTCAAAAAGTCGAACTGTAACGTACGGGGATCGGTGTTTCAGAACAATAGCTCCAAAACTGTGGAATGCTCTTCCAGAACATGTGAGGGACTGTAGAACACTGTGTGCGTTCAAGAAGTCACTGAAAACACATTTTCTCCATCAAGTTTTCCAGGACTAGTTTCTATCATTTCAGTCATTCGTGTAGGTTAGATTCTGTGAAAAACTGTGAAAACTAAAGACTGTGTGTCTTTGTTTTCGAGTACCATTTTGTGATGTTTTATTTAAAAAAAAAGAATTCTATGTTTTAATTTATTATACCTGAGAAATTATATGCTGTGTGTGCGTGTGTGTATTTCATTATTATTATTATTTTAATACGCCCTGAAACTGATGTTCATTCTTATATAGCATATTTATGGAATCTTGTGTTTTCATGTTTTATATGTACAATGAGGATAGGTACAGCTTTTAATGTTTTATTTATTTTCTACGGATTATGTGTATAGCATTCTGTTGTAAGGTATATATGCATTATAAAGCACCATTGAGCGTACATAGTGTATGAAAAGGGTGCTATATGAATATGGTATTATTTATTAAGTCAATGATCAGTCGGCCTGTATATATACCCGTCGGGGTCCAATCGTAACTCAAACAGTGATCATCTTCGATTCTGATCGTGAAAGACATTGCTATCACAATCGTATCCCATCGCAACATAGCTGTTTCGTGATTAACGTATAGTAACGTATACCAACGTATATGATCGTCCCAAATCGGAGATCCGGATCGTGATGATCGTAGAAGATCGAAGGACAATCGTGAACTTAATCGGGATAATCTTATAACGTATGTGATCGTTTCTGAACGGGTGTTCAGATCGCGACGTATCGTGACAACAGTAATGTATCTATCGTGACCTAACGGGATCAAAGCCCAACAAATCGTTTAAAAAAGGATTAACTCGCATCATCTCGTATTAAAACCTGAAATTCCAGAAAACGTCCGCGATCAGCTACAAATGATCAACCGTGGCGTTCGTAATGGATCACACAACAGAGGGAACCAGGCATGAAAAGGATGAAATATATTTCTCAAATTTGAAAACTTTGTTATTGAGGGTGAAGATTACGAACCTTCATGCCAGAAAATATGTGTAGGTTACGCATCCAATGCATATTTCACTATCCTTTTAAAATCGACTTTGAAGTTGCTCCGACAAAAAATACAGGGAAACTAGTCTTCAAATATCAGAAAATATAATAATGTGTAATGTTGGGTTTAATGAGAGCTTTAAACTACTTCAAAGCTATTACATGCAACAGTGTCGCCAATCAAATGCAATATAGTAAACTATAGATAAGTCATTAGCCAGGTACCGATCAAAATTGATGGAATCATGGGAACGAGGACTTTTTCAACTTTTCTAGTACTTGGACCCTGATATTTTTTGCAATACAATAAAGTATGCATTGACAGAAAAAAGTATATTTAAAAATGCAGCAAACTTAAAACTGTGACGGTCAGACAAGTTCGATCGCGGGTGGCCAGAGTTCTCATGCAGTTGATAGAGCACCTGACTGGAGATTCAGGGGGTCAAGGTTCAAATTCCGGTCTTGGTTCGTTGAACTGACAACTGAAAATGCCTGACAGGGGATAAAGAGTTAATGTCTTAAAGATGAAAATGTGAAGATAACAGTGATCAATCTTATAACTCCAATAAATACAAAATTAAGGGTAGGGCAAACACGGATCCATGAATATACTATAGGTGGGATCAGGATCACAGGAGGTGTAAGCATCCCCTGTCAACCGATCACACCCGCCTTGAACCCAAAATGTTGATCAGGTATACGAAGTAAGCCACAGTCAAAATCAGTGTGTAAAGAACGATCTAACCATTGGTATGAAACAACCAGATAGAATTTTAAAACCAAAAGAAATGTCTAACTGCTAAATTAGATCGTTACTACGACCATAAATTTTGCTACTTTTTGTTGACTTTAAAGGAAATTGTTGAAACCCCTGTAACATCAACTTATTTGCCAGCAGCCTGTCTAGATTTTAAAACTGATGATACGCAGAACAAGCTTAATAACATCTATGTTTAATAAAATATCTAAGTACGAAGCAGATGTGAAAGACTCTGTTTTTTAATGTGAACAGTCCATTGTCATGTAGCTGATATCGGACACTGTCCAATCAGATGAAGACTTAAGTTAAAGTAATTATTGATAGTTTTGATCTAGACACAGATAGTAAAAGTGATAGTGAATGTGACAATGATATTAGTAGCTTTGAAAGTGAAATACCCAGTGGTCCGTGTTTTCCCAACTATCTATTTTGTATTGCTTTTAGGAGTTATGAGATTTATCACTGTTCGTTGTCTTTGCCTTTCATAAACTTTGCAAACATCTCTAGTGTCAGGCTACCCAAAAGATTCTAAAACTATGTGTCGTTTTTTTAAATATTGTAATAGTCGATATGAATGGATTAGGTAAATTGTAAAGCTGAACATATTTTTTCATAGAAAAATAAAGTGAAACGAATCTGAACTACTTGTGTACGGTGGAGAGAATGGGGTCGTAGTTCTTTTACTCAACATGACGCTACGGGGGTTGAATTTTTAAAACGATGAATTTATTATTTTGCGCCGGTCCCATGCTTCCATAAATTTTCACCGGTCCTTCAAAATTCTCCAGTAAGAAATTATTTTAAAATGAATCGCAGCAAAATTTATAAATACTTACTATATCATTCAAGCTCATTATACAAAAGTTATTTAATAACTCATTATTCTCTTATTTGCAATCTCAACATTTTTTTTTTTATCATTCTGGGGGAAAAAAGCACCAAAAAAAAAAAAATAATAATAATAAAACACATGTAATTGAGAACTCGTATTACTTTTTCCATGGCGAAATAATGTGCTTCAACGAGGAGACATTAAATAAACTTTTAGCATAACGAGTCATCTTAATTCGAATTTTGTTTTTGATTTAAGCTATTATTCAAATATCACGGAGAATTATTGAATTTTACCTCAGAGACTTGCGTACAAATAGACTTAAAATCTTGTTTGACACCGAGAAAGCAATCTGTATCTTATTGTACATATGTTGATTTTCAATTCTATAGAAAGCCCACAACTTTACGGTACTGCAATGTAAATTAAAAAGAAGTAAACTCAGATTGTTAGGGGATGTCCCATACCAAACCTATCATACAAAATTGAAAATCAATCAAAGACTAGAATACAATAATAATTAAATCTCGCGCGCACGCACGCACACAGACACACTGAAAATTGTTCTGAAGTTGTGTCTTTGGATGTCTTTCAAGTCATGAAAAGGTGCAGATAGCAAACAGTGGTCAATCTCATAACTCCTATAAAGGTGAAGATAACGAACAGTGATCAATTTCATAACTTCTATAAAGGTGAAGATAAAGACCAGTGATCAATCTCATAACTTCTATAAAG
The DNA here is from genome assembly GCF_947568905.1 of Ostrea edulis. NCBI lineage: Eukaryota > Metazoa > Mollusca > Bivalvia > Ostreida > Ostreidae > Ostrea > Ostrea edulis. The sequence continues at coordinate 87,508,276 of NC_079169.1, forward strand.
AACACAAAATTAAGAGTTGGGCAAACACGGACCCCTGGACACACCAGAAGTGGGATCAGGTGCTTAGGAGGAGTAAGCATCCCCTGTCGACCGGTCACACCCGCCGTGAGCCCTATATTTTGGAGACCTGGTGGGTTGTGGTTTCGTTGACTCTTCTCTCTCTGTTCGTGAGTCTTTGATGAAGTACGTGTACATATATGCTTGTTGGCGTCAAGAATTACTGAGAACTTTCACGTTTACAGGAAATGTCACCCATGATTACACGTGTTCAGGAATGTTAGTAGGGTACATCTTAAAACGGCATTTCATTAAAGAGCAGAACAGTGGGATGCTTTGATGTTTAAAGCCATAGTTCTCTATATGTGTTCAGGGAAATCTAATGAGTACTGTATGTTTCATGATATATGCCATCACTGGAATATGAAAACAAATCTGATTTATGTTCAGTACTGCGAAAATGGCCTGCAGAACAAATGTAGCGTCAAATAGGACTGGAATTTAAGCTCATCTGTGGATTCGTCATGCGAGGAGATAGACATTTTCCAATTACCTAACAATTTTTAATTAATGAGATATACTGTAGTCAGTAAAGGTGCTAACACAGGCGGCGTTGATCAATCATTAATGGTCATTTTAAAGGAACGTTTCTCATTAAACTGCAGTTTGATGTATTGTATTTCTAAAGCAAATTCTCATCAAAGGCCTTGTTAGAAAAAACACCAAATAATGAGTTTGAACAAGAATACATTTATCAACATATTAGCTCGCCGACCAAGTGCTTTAAAACTGCGGATTAAACGAAATCAAATGGTTATTATTCAAAGTACTATACAAAATTGAAAAAGTAATAGTTTGTGTTTGATTTGGGTCAGTTTCTTTTTCTGTTTTGTTTTGTACACTGGCCACACACAGAGACCCGAATGACCGGTGCTCAAAACGTTTCTCGTTAGGACTGCAACACTTTGATATGTTCAATATTTCTATTATGTCAGAAAGTTAAATCATTTCCCGATTCTGTAAAATCTCTCCAAAAAATTCTATCAGGTTTATCGGATTGAGAATTTCCCTAAAGGTGCTGCATGAAAGATCGAAAAATTTAAGTTATTCGAATATATGATAAAACCAATTGGAACGTATGTATTGATTCAATAATTTTTGAAAGTAAGTTTAAAAGACGTGTGTTGACAAAATTAACCAAAATATTTCAAGTTTAAATCAAGCAATAAGCGATTTATATGAATTTTTGCGTTAAAATGGAGGGGTATCCCCGAATTTCAGAAAAACTGCCTCCGTGAAACAAAATAAATTTAGCATGAGCATGTTCTTCGAGTTTTCCTCTAAAAAACTGTCGCTCTGAAATTTTGTTTCACGAGGGCATTTTTTTGTAAATTCAAAAAATCGAAACGACTTCACTAGTATTATTTTCAACTTCACCTGTATGTTAAATTTCCTTAGTAATGTATGGGTTACTGCGTGGTTCAGTGGATAAGGTCGTCGACTATTATATGTGAAGATGATTTCTATTTTTAACACGACCGGGTTCGACTCCCTCACGAACACATTTTTTTTAATATGCCTTTCACATCTAGATTTTTTTGTTTCATGTCAATCTCTGTTTATTACCATGTTCCGAGTTTGAAATAAGTTTCCAACGTGGACACTGTTTAGTTCGTGAATAGGACTCTCAACAAACACGCCGAATACAGCATGCAATACCTGTGTTTTGATAGTCAGGCTGCTAACGAGAACTTGTATGTTTTTTTCGAATGAAAATTGTTGACAAAGGCTTGGTGCCTTTTACGAAAAACCGTTGTGAACTTTGCAAAGCTTTGGAAGAAAAACTTTAAGGCCAAACGAGGTAAATAACCGTTAAACAGTTTGAGTTTATATAATAATAATAAATAATGATTGGTTTTATATAGCGCCTTTTCCAGCGCATGCTGCTCAAAGCGCTTTACAATGCATTATTACCCCGGCAGACCTTATATCAATCTAGAACTTTCTCAGCTTCCTGGGAAGCATACAGTGCAAGTTGTCGTTACAATCGCTAGAGCACTAACATTCTAACAATATCTTTCACTGTATATAGCCAGGTACCCCTTTTACACTTGGGTGGAGTGAGGAAATCCATGTAAAGTGCCTTTCCCAGAGAGTCTGACGGCCTAACCACTAGGCCACCGACACCACAATACAGCATATATGTATTCCAGTAGCAAATTGCTATGCTGAATAAATTTTACAGGTGCATGTACTTTGAATAATGTTGAATTTTTAATGCGTATTAAAGTTCCCCTATATTGTTTTGTGGCCAGAGTCATGTACAGTTGCCAATTGTTGGTTGTAGAAAATAATACATACGAGTAGAAGAGCTTTTGGACTGTAGTAGTATAGAATATTAAATACTTGATACACTCGTAACATGTAACATGTAACCGTATACATTGTATCCGATACTCAGAGAAAAAAAGAAGACAATTTAATTTTCACGATTTCAAAAATTATCTTTAGACTACATGTATAATGTATTGACACATAAAATGTATTAGGCTTGTCCTCAGTACTGGGGAATCCTTCAGGTATTTAAATGGCAAATGCGCAATGAGTATAAATATAAATGAAGGTCAGTTCTACGTCACGAATTTTGGCACGGAGCTCCGATAAGGGAACATTTCCGCTTCTGTGCAACACCCTCTTTTATTAAATCAATTAGTAAGTCTAAAATTAGAATTATACTCACCTTGTGGAAGTGCATGTAGATGATCCTGGTCAGCATTAAAGAGGAAGTAGGGATGGTTACTATTGGTCGGATTACAGACAGCTGCCAAAGTATGCCCGGCTCCGTCTCCAATGGTCAGGGGATAGAAGGATCTACCGAGAGAACAGCAGTTCTTCAGCTGATCGTCACGGTTGATTGGTAGGAGTTATAATTTCCAAAAAAATTTCACCGATATGAAGTGTCACCGTGTATAACGCTTAATTTAGGTCTTTGTCGTGGGCTTTAGACGAACATAGGTTTTTTTTTTCTTTTTAATGTTTGTGTGCGTTTGTACGCGCGTACATGTGTGTGTATGTGCACGCGCGCACGTGTGTGCGTGCGTGTTTGTATGTATGGTAGTACATGTAGTAATAGTAGTAAATTTGTTCCAGTCGGCATTCGAACCAGGTCTTGAAGTTGCCTGGTCACTTCCGTTACCGAAAAATTGCGATTATGATTAGCTGTGAAAGTTATGACAAACTTTTCCCCCTCTCAATGGCAAAGGAATATACAGGTACTTTATTGATTAAAAATACATTTATTTTGTACGTAATCTAAACTCAATAAAATTACAAATTCGTGTGCCTGCATTGAGGTTAAAAAATTGTTTGAAATGATTAAATACTGGTGTTATTACTGAAATATATGATGTAGAGCAATTTTCATTGAATTCAATATATGTGACAAAATGACATATAATGCCTTATAAAGTGAATTACTAAACCAAAATTTTATTCAATGGCTCGTTAAAGCACCTCATATGCAATACGATAGTGATACAAACTCACAATTATTTTAAGTGATCTTTGGTTTGTTTTTATGTTTTTCAGGAAAGAAGAAAAGTTGTTTTGTTTACAAATAAGATATTTTAGAGTCCAAATTTCTCTGGGATTTGACGCATGATATGATCATCTAATGAATTTGTGCTTAGGAGACTCAGATGGACGTATTAACTTTTTTATCTAGATAACAAAAATATTTATGAAAACTGAAAAGTTTTTCTCGATAGTTTTAAACTTCGGGTTAAAATCTTTAAGAAATATGTCAATTAGAAAAAGATCCAAATGTATTAGATATATTGTAAAAAGAATTTGAAAGAAAATGGTCAAAATTCAGAAAAAATTGCTATTTTTCAAATTTGAACCAAACCTGATCAGATTTACAAAAAGTGGTACTACAACATGTAGATATCAATTTCATCTGTGAACCACGTTCCCGTATGGTAAAATAGTTTACAGATGCAGCAAATATTTTTATGGCAAGTGCATCAAATAAAAAGCAATTTGATTATTTCAGTATCAATCAATTTTGATCGGAATTTTAAAAATATTTTATCCTCTGGTTTGTTCAAATTTTAAAAAGGAGCAATATTTCAATTTAGTCAATTCATTTTAATACCTTTTTAAAATATGTTTGTCTAATGTATCTTCTTTTTTCAACAGAGATATTTCTTGAATATTTTCGCCATAGATTTTTTTAAAATGTTAAGCAGCACCTAGCTTGATAACGCTAACGGACGTCATACGGATAACGAAATCCTTGTCAATCCGTTCGTCTCCGTTCCTTGTCAATCCGTTCGTCTCCGTTCCTTGTCAATCCGTTCGTCTCCGTTCCTTTGCGTTTCTTGTCTGCTTCTCATTCGACCAACGCGTTCTTTGTCCGGCGAAGTCCGGTCTATCTGGCGGAAAGTTTTGAGCATGTTCAAAACTCGAAACGGACACCACCAGACTATGGAGTCCGCTTAGTGTACGGTACCAATGCGTTGTTTTGCGTTTTAATCGGAACTCATGTTTCTTTTCCTGTACTTGTCCAGTTAACATCCGTTAATGTCTGGTGGACACGAGTCATGGCCGGACTACAAGCGGACACGCAGCAGGTCAACCGAAGATGTAATGGACACCAACCGCATGTTTACGGACAAGAAACGCATTAAACTGGCGAATAACGGTTGTCAAACGGAGGTCCACAGGACCGGTACAAGTCCGTTCGTCTAACGTTGAAAGAACGTTATATCAGTTTGTCATGGGTCCCATGATCGTTTAACCCGGTACTTGTTCGTTATTCAGACGGTAATGTCCGTTAATCGACCGTTGATAGTACGGCACGTGTCCAGTAATCATGCAGTTCTTGTGCGTTTTACACGCTTCATACACCGATCGTAGGAGTCCCGAGCAGCGGCGGGAACGACTTTCATCAACAGATAACAACGAACAGCGTTATATGTCACAATCATTTTCATCCGTGCGACGTCCGTGCGACATCCGTGCGACGTCCGTTTACGTTATCAGGTTAAGGCGTGACTGCTCCTAAAATAGTTTATAACGTATATAATTCTTATAAATATTTCATCTTTAAATATAGAACGTTTACCTGAACCTTCCTGATATATTTTGTTAGATATTTATATCACGTATCAAATCACAGCGAAATTTGGATTCTAAAATCTCCTATTTGCAAAGGAAACACTTTCTTTAAGAAAAACCCCAAACAAAAATAACAGCGTTTGAATCACTCTTACGATAGTGAAATTATTCTTCATATATCCACATTTCCAATGGTGTTTCTTCCTTCGGTATATTTACCTATTGAAAGGAAAGTGCTCACGGTGGGTGTGACCGGTCGACAGGAGATGCTTACTCCTCCTAGGCACCTCCTCCCACCTCTGGTATATCCAGGGGACCGTGTTTGCCCAACTTTTTATTTTACCTCATTTATAGGAGTTATGAGATTGATCACTGTTCGTTATCTTCACTTTTTCATGATAGGCATAAAATTTTCTCATGAATGCAATGCACTTGTGATTTATGCACTTATGAATATTCATAAGTAGTGCACGTTTAATTTTACGGCTGAGATTATTCGGACAGAAATTGAAGTAGACTGTAAATATAAAAGATAAAATTTCCTTTTTGAAAATTCATGAGGGTATGAATGTTGCACGCCAGCATACTGTTCATAAAGCATAATGGAGTGAAACATCCAATTTCATACCCTCATATATTTAAAAAGAAAAGAAATTCATCTTTTAAATGAGCTGCTTTAATAAGCCATTGGATAAAATTTTTCTCTAAATTGCTCGATCCATCTCAACTGCTGTGTTTTCAAGGGGGCATATAGACATCAGCGATCATTGCTATCTAATAACAAAACCTAACCCTGAATCTGTTATTGTTACGTCATAACCCGAAATGTCAGATGAAGATCGCATCGCTTGCTGAAACCATTCCCCACTTCGGACGGCTGTTCCATTGAATACCATCCACCACAGGGGATCCGCCAAGGCATTCATAAACACCAGATGCACCTATGGTCAAAACAACAATTTGGGGTAGTTTAAGCATCGTAAGAAAGGTCAAATAAATAAATTTGCTTCAAATCTTTTTAAAATGTCAAAAAATGTATACATGTTAGTCTAAAAGAGGGCGTATTTCGTGGAATACCCACTCTCAGCGTCACTTTAACGTTAAACAATGATTTTTTTTTTAAATATTGGAAATCTTGCAATGTTTAATGATGATCAGGTAAATATAACAATTTGGATGGTGCTTTAAATGGAAAAATAATCCATTTGTCAATTTCTTGTGTTTGTGACTTTCCAATTAAGATATTTCACAGCATTAACCTGTCCATGCGACAGGTCAATAGAAATATCGGACCATGTAATGATATAATGACCTGTGGCAGATCCAGAAAAATGTTAAGGAAGGGAGGGTTGCAACCTAAGTTCGTACTCTCCCCAGGGTGAAGACGCCAAAAACAACCATTTTTGTTAAAAATATCCAAACAAATGAGGTGCAAACCCCGCCTAGATCCACCACTGATGATTTTCATGGGTGACAGATGACAACAGGAAAGTCGGTCTATGATAAACTTACGTATTTGTACAGCAGGTAGTCAAAACGTCGATCTGTGATAAACGTACGTATCTGTACAGCAGGTAGTCAAAACGACGGTCTATGATAAACTTACGTATAGTCAAAACGTCGGTCTATGATAAACTTACGTATAGTCGAAACGTCGGTCTATGATAAACTTACGAAAATGTACATCAGGTAGTCAAAACGTCGGTCTATGCAATGATAAACACGCAGACTTGTTTGAGTGACAGTTCGTCTTGAAATAGGTCAGTTTGTATATTGATACATTCATATATATATTATTCAGAAAACCGGTCTATGTAAATTATATCTTTGCCTCATTGCTTTGCAAGTCGTTAACAGAAAGGTTGTTCTATGAAATAGCAATGGTCAATCTCATAAATCCTATAAAGAATACAACATTTAGAGTAAGGCAAGCACGAAAGGAGGATACTGACTACTTCGTGTGGCAAGTCGTCGACAGAGAGGTCTATGTAGTGATATTCTGTCCTTCTTGTGTGACGGGTGGTTTATAGAGAGGTCTGTTTATGTAGTGATATGTTACAGGTGCTTTATAGAGAGGTCTGTTTATGTAGTGATGTGTGAAAAGTGGTTTATAGAGAGGTCTGTTTATGTAGTGATGTGTTACAGGTGGTTTATAGAGAGGTCTGTTTATGTAGTGATGTGTGACAGGTGGTTTATAGAGAGGTCTGTTTATGTAGTGATGTGTGACAGGTGGTTTATAGAGAGGTTGGTCTATGTAGTGTTGTGTGACAGGTGGTTTATAGAGAGGTTGGTCTATGTAGTGTTCTGTGACAGGTGGTTTATAGAGAGGTTGGTCTATGTAGTGTTGTGTGACAGGTGGTTTATAGAGAGGTTGGTCTATGTAGTGTTGTGTGACAGGTGGTTTATAGAGAGGTTGGTCTATGTAGTGTTGTGTGTGACAGGCGGTTTATAGAGAGGTTGGTCTATGTAGTGTTGTGTGACAGGTGGTTTATAGAGAGGTTGGTCTATGTAGTGTTCTGTGACAGGTGGTTTATAGAGAGGTTGGTCTATGTAGTGTTGTGTGTGACAGGCGGTTTATAGAGAGGTTGGTCTATGTAGTGTTGTGTGACATGTGGTTTATAGAGAGGTTGGTCTATGTAGTGTTGTGTGACAGGTGGTTTATAGAGAGGTCTGTTTATGTAGTGATGTGTTACAGGTGGTTTATAGAGAGTTTGGTCTATGTAGTGTTCTGTGACAGGTGGTTTATAGAGTGGCTGGTCTATGTAGTGTTCTGTGACAGGTGGTTTATAAAGAGGTTGGTCTATGTAGTGTTGTGTGTGACAGGCGGTTTATAGAGAGGTTGGTCTATGTAGTGTTGTGTGACAGGTGGTTTATAGAGAGGTTGGTCTATGTAGTGTTGTGTGACAGGTGGTTTATAGAGAGGTCTGTTTATGTAGTGATGTGTTACAGGTGGTTTATAGAGAGGTTGGTCTATGTAGTGTTCTGTGACAGGTGGTTTATAGAGTGGCTGGTCTATGTAGTGTTGTGTGACAGGTGGTTTATAGAGAGGTTGGTCTATGTAGTGTTGTGTGACAGGTGGTTTATAGAGAGGTCTGTTTATGTAGTGATGTGTTACAGGTGGTTTATAGAGAGGTCTGTTTATGTAGTGATGTGTGACAGGTGGTTTATAGAGAGGTCTGTTTATGTAGTGTTGTGTGACAGGTGGTTTATAGAGAGGTTGGTCTATGTAGTGTTGTGTGACAGGTGGTTTATAGAGAGGTTGGTCTATGTAGTGTTGTGTGTGACAGGTGGTTTAAAGAGAGGCTGGTCTATGTAGTGTTGTGTGTGACAGGTGGTTTATAGAGAGGTTGGTCTATGTGGTGTTGTGTGTGACAGGTGGTTTATAGAGAGGTTGGTCTATGTAGTGTTGTGTGACAGGTGGTTTATAGAGAGGTTGGTCTATGTAGTACTGTGTGTGACAGGTGGTTTATAGAGAGGTTGGTCTATGTAATGTTGTGTGTGACAGGCGGTTTATAGAGAGGTTGGTATACGTAGTGTTGTGTGACAGGTGGTTTATAGAGAGGTTAGTCTATGTAGTGTTGTGTGACAGGTGGTTTATAGAGAGGTTGGTCTATGTAGTGTTGTGTGACAGGTGGTTTATAGAGAGGTTGGTCTATGTAGTACTGTGTGTGACAGGTGGTTTATAGAGAGGTTGGTCTATGTAATGTTGTGTGACAGGCGGTTTATAGAGAGGTTGGTCTATGTAATGTTGTGTGACAGGTGGTTTATAGAGAGGTTGGTCTATGTAGTGTTGTGTGACAGGTGGTTTATAGAGAGGTTGGTCTATGTAGTACTGTGTGTGAGACAGGTGGTTTATAGAGAGGTTGGTCTATGTGGTGTTGTGTGTGACAGGTGGTTTATAGAGAGGTTGGTCTATGTAGTACTGTGTGTGACAGGTGGTTTATAGAGAGGTTGGTCTATGTAATGTTGTGTGACAGGTGGTTTATAGAGAGGTTGGTCTATGTGGTGTTGTGCGTGACGGTTGGATTACAGAGTCTGTTTTTGTACTGATGTACTGACCTCTTCGTGCGGCAGGTCGTCTACAGATAGGTCGGTCCTGTAGTCACCCTCCAAAATGATTTCCCTCAGAGTGAGGTTCCGATGATGACGCTGAACCTGGCTGCTGTTACCCCTGTCTAGCCATACATCCCTTACATCAGCACCTCCACCTCTCCCCAGAAGCATGTACACTTCTTCATACCCATCTGAAATTGTACAAAACCATTGAACCCTTGAATACATGTATGCGAGACCATAACATGCATTTAATATGACATAAAAGTGGTGGAGTGTTAATGAAAACTATGTGAATCTAGTATTTTTGTCAGACATGAAATGAGCCGTTCCTAGCAAAAGGGGCCCTTAAGTATACTAGTGCTAAAGTGTGAACTGGAGAGAACATCCCTCAAAAGATTAGAGCAATGTTGATTGTCGTTAGAATATTACATTCAATCAACGATGACAACCAACTCGTGATTGGTAATCAGGACCTTTTTCTTTACGAGTATGCAAAAAATGACGTTATGTTTTTATGCCCCCGAGATCGAAGATCAGGGAGCATATTGTTTTTGTCTTGTCTGTCATTCTGTCTGAAACTTTAACCTTGCTAATAAGTTTTGAACAGTAAGTGCTAGAGTTTTGATAGTTCACATAAATATTCCTTGTAACAAGACCTTTCCGTGGGCACCAACATTTTTTACCCTGTGACGTTGGAGTTTGGCCTACCTTTTGAAAACTTTAACCTTGCTAATAACTTTTGAACAGTTAGTGTTAGAGCTTTGATATTCCACACGGGTATTTCTTGTGACAAGACCTTTCGTGGGTACCAAACTGTTTGACCTTGTGACCTTAACCTTGGAGTTTGACCTATTTTAAAAAAAAATTGACTTTCGATCATAACTTCTAAATGGTATTTATATTAGAGTTAAACCAGGGAGGGAATTTGGTCTTTATGTGATGTGAAATCTGAATATTGTGCTAGCCATATACTGCAGTGGTGTTTGTATTCGAACAGGAATATACTGTGCTAAAATTCTGTGGATACGAAAAAGGTACGTATTCATAGAAACGGATAAAAAAAAAAACTCGGGGAGTACAAGGCCCAGAACTATAACAGGAAAACTTCAAAACTCTAGTAATAAGGATCGTATCCTTAGCGCAATCCGACAGAAGAGAGAAACATCGGGACTTTCGGACATGCCTTTCTACATAACCCCGCAAACGCCGCTGCAGATGAATGAGAACAAGAAAAAACTGCAGGAAATGAACAAGTAAAATATGTACATCATGTTTTTTTTTCTAACTTGAATATCTTATATATAATCCGGATTTATCTTTTCCGTTCTTGGGACGCACTTGTAGTAATTCCGGATATGAAATGTCCTACTGTTTTCAGTTCAAGATTTATAAGGCAGTTTATGTTTCCGATATGCACATTGGGTGCACAAATGTTTGTCACTTTGTGTAATATCTTTACTATTTGTGTTTATGTTACATCTCGACCAATTCTTTACCGATGCAATGATTGCACGATGATACAGCATCGTACAGGATTTTGTTATTGTAAATATCTTATGTTTTTTCTTCTTTATTCACTATATCTTACTGTCTTCTTAAACTTCAGGGGCATATTTTATTTTTCAAATCATGTCATTGGAAATACATAAAGGTAGCCAATTGAAAGTGAATACAATTAATTGCCAGGGTCTTGGAGATATTAATAAAAGGCGTGATATTTTCAACTATTTGGAAAAAAAAGAATTTTAATGTTTACTTCCTGCAAGACACACAGTTTACTCCCAATGATGAAAAGTTTATTCAAACACAGTGGGGTTATAAAGCCTATTTCAGCTCTTTTAAATCAAACTCCAGGGGAGTAGCCATACTATTTAATAATAATTTTGAATTCTGTATTTTAAATGAATTATATGATGAGGGTGGTAATTATGTAATTTTGGATTGTACAGTTGAAGAGCACAAATTTATACTGGTGAATATTTATGGTCCAAACTCGGATTCACCAAGTTTTTACTCAAGTGTATTGTCAAAAATTATGGAAATTTATGTTGAACACCATATTATTATGGCAGAGGATTTTAATTTGATTATGGATAAAGAACTAGACTCTGGATTATAAAAATATAAATAACCCTAAAGCAAGAATAGAAGTTTTTCATCTAATGGATACTCTAAATTTAAAAGATGTTTTTCGTGAAATGTACCCACAGAAAAAACGCTTTTCATGGAGGAAAAAATCGCCCATTAAACAAGCTAGGTTAGACTTTTTCCTTGTATCAGAATCTTTAATATCTTCAGCTATGTGTGTTGAATATGAAAATAGTTATCGATCTGACCATTCTCCAGTTCTGTTGAGTTTGAAAATTAATAATTTTATCAAAGGTTCCGGATTTTGGAAATTTAACAATTCTCTACTTACTGATAAAGAATATGTCAATTTAATTAAAGAAAAAATGAATGAAGTGAAAACTCAATATGCTTGCCCAGTTTACAATACTGAAAATATTAGATTTATAGATAATGCATCCCTATGTTTTACAATTCGTGATCAGCTGTTTTTAGATATTTTACTAACAGAAATTAGGGGTAAGACTATCTCCTACTCAACATACAAGAAAAAAAAAGAATGACAAAAATGGAAGATGAGCTCAAAAAAGAAATCCAAGATCTGGAACAGAATTTAAATGACAATGTGTCAGATATTTTGATAGAAAAACAAAAAGAGCTAGAAAGTATGCATAAATCTAGGATAAAAGGACAAGCTGTTAGAGCTCGAGTAAAGTGGATCGATGAAGGGGAAAAGCCTACTAAATATTTCTGTTCCTTAGAATCTAGAAATTATATCTGTAAACAAATACCTAGAATAGAAAAAGAGAATGGATCAATTATTTGTAAACAGGAGAAAATTCTTGAGGAACTAAAACATTTTTATGAAACCCTCTATAAAAAACCAGCTATTTTAGAAAGCGATAACTTCTCTAATAATCTTAATAAATATAATGATATTTCTAAACTGACTTATGATGAAGCACAAAGCATAGAAGGTATGTTAACTGAGAAAGAGGTGCTTAACTTTTTAAAAAAAATGAAAAATGATAAAACCCCAGGCCCTGATGGATTCACATGTGAATTTTTTAAATTTTTCTGGAAAGATATCTGTTCTTTTGTTACTCGAGCAATAAATAACTCCTTTGAGAGGCACAATTTTTCTGAATGTAACAAGTTAGGGGTGATCACCTGTATTCCGAAAGCCGGAAAACCGAAACAGTTTCTAAAAAATTGGAGACCCATCTCTCTTTTGCAGAAAGAATAAAAAAATTTCCTAGATAAATTAATACATACAGATCAAACTGGATTTATTAAAGGTAGATATATTGGTGAGAATATAAGATTAATTTATGATATCCAAACAAATACCGGGTCTTCTGATGCTTATCGATTTTGAAAAAGCTTTCGATACTGTCTCCTGGAAATTTATTCAAGAAACATTTATGTTTTTTTAATTTTGGTATTTCTATTCAAAACTGGATAAAATTATTCTACAATCAAATAAAGCCATGTGTCATTCAAAATGGAATTGTGTCGCAATACTTCAGTCCAGAACGGGGCTGTAGGCAGGGCGATCCTATATCTCCTTACTTATTTCTTCTATGTACTGAAATACTTGGTATTCTAATACGCAAAAAACAAAGATATTAAAGGCATTACTATTAATGGGGAAGAATATAAAATATCTCAATATGCAGATGACACCTCACTTATTTTAGATGGGTCTCCCACTTCCATGGATGGCATTATTAGAGTCCTAGATTACTTAGCAATAATTTCAGGTCTAAAGATAAATTTTTCAAAGACAAAAATGATTTGGATAGGTAGCAAAAATTTTCAAAGAACGTTTTCCATCATACAAGGTGGAAATTTGATTGGAACAATAAAACATTTGATTTATTAGGAATAAAATTTAGTATCAATTTACAAGAAATGGTAGAACTGAATTATAAGACTAAACTGAAGGAAATAAAAAAAGTTATGATGCAGTGGAATAATAGAAGTCTTACTCCTTTAGGAAGGTTAACAGTAATAAAAACATTACTGATACCAAAATTAAATCATTTGATACTTACAATTCCAAATCCTAAAGATGAAACCATTTGTGCTTTTGAAAGTGATTTATATAACTTTCTTTGGAATAACAAAACTCATAAAGTAAAGAATAATGTCATAATTCAAGAATATGCTAATGGGGGTATTAAAATGGTTGACTATAAAGAATTTACCATGCTCTTAAAGCAACATGGATTCGACGTATTCTACATTCAAATGCAAAATGGACAAAACTACTGGGGGCAGAACTAATGACTTGTATAGAAAAGATATGGGTATTTGGAATAGATTTTATCAATAATTTAAGGGTAAAAATAACCAACAGTTTTTGGATAGATGTGTTTCAGAGCTGGTCAAATATAAATTCTGCAAAAGATAAAATTAACCCAGATTTTTATTGTGAACATATTTGTTATAATCCAAATATTACTATTGGTGGAAGATCAGTATTGTTTAAAAGTCTGCATGAGTTAGGGATTATATTTATTTATGATCTTCTTGACGAAAATAGTAACTTGTACAGCTTTGATTATGTACAAAATGTTTTGAAAGTTAAAATGAATTTTGTAGAATATGCAGGACTAAAGAAAGCAATCCAACAAAGACAAGTTCTTATACAAGACAATACAAGAACTACAAAACCACTTTTGCCTATTATTCCCTCTACTATTTCAATATATTTCAAAGATAAAGAAGGTTGTAAAGATATGTATAAGCAATTGATAAGCCATAAAGCAACCAAAATTAAATCTATATCAAAATGGGAAGAAACAGAAGAAGGTTTTTCAGAGCTAGAATGGAAAAATATATTTGAACTTCCTTTAAAAACAACTCAAGAATCTAAATTGCAATGGTTACAGTTTCAAATCTTACACAGAATATTTCCATGCAACTACTATTTACATAAACTTAGAATTGTTGATTCCCCAATTTGCACATTTTGCAAGAGGGATTTTGAAACTATTGATCACATATTTGTAGAATGTCCATGTGTGAAAGAGATCTGGTACGGAATTGAAGAATGACTTTGCGAAAACTGGACAGGCATATTAGTTTTGATAGACAAGCAATTCTTTTTGGAAAATTTGCTAATAAGAATGTACACAAGGTGGAAAATTTGATAATTCTGATGATAAAGCAATATATTTATATTAGTAAATTCTCAAGTATAAGCAAATTAAGTATAGATGCATACAAAAAAATTATCATTGATAGAATTACAGTTGAAAAACTTTTGTTGTTGAAAAACTGCAGGTATAGGGAGTTTGAGAGATACTGGCAAAATATTTATGATAAATTATGATTGTATTAAAAAGTTGTTGGTTTTTTGTTTGTTTGTTTTTTTAACCTAAGATTGTGTTCCATGCCCCCTTTGTTTTATATGTTTTCTTTCTTTCTTTCTCTCTTTCTCCTTCTTTCTATTTATGAAAATGTCTTTTGCATATGAATATTGATGATCTTATTGGGTAGTTTAAATTACATATATGTATATAATGTAAAAGTCAAATAAAAAATCAAACAATAAAAAAAAAAGAGCTTTCATATTGCACATAAGCATTTCTTGTGACAAGATCTTTCTACTGGTACGAAAATATTTGTCCTTGTGACATTGGCCATCTTTAGAATTGGCCATTATCGGGGGCATTTGTGTTTCACAAACATATCTTGTTTCATTATGAGGTTTTTTGAAAAACATTGTTGGATAAGATAAGGGCCTTTTTTGCTAGGAACGGCTCAAATAGTTTCTAATAATAAATTCTATTAGAACCCAACCCCTTAAAAGTTGGAAATAATTGTTGAAAACTATTTTTGAGACTGATCTTTTATCTATCTATCTATCTATATATATATATATATATATATAATTATTCACTGAATTAGTGTAAAATGATTAGTTCTATCATGTGATTTTGAATTGTTTTTCATATTAAGCATTTTTGATATTAGCTTCTTCGAGGAGAGACAGTCACCGTTTCTTAGACGTACTAATAAACAGACATTGATAAACAATTAAGCAGTATTTACAGCTTTGTTAAATTCCAATATATTCAGGATCCTAACGTGAAATGAAACTAAGTGGGACATGTTTAAGATGGAAAGAAATAAACGTGTCGCGGATATTTCGCAAAAAACTGAATCTCCAAATTCATCGTATTTCGGTTGAGTTCTGCGTCGAGATTCTTTGTCAGAATTTCATTCGATACAATCATAATTGCCTAAAATTTATGTAAATAGGAATTTCATTGCGCTAGCATTTAAGTAGTATTAATTAAGGGAACAATATAATATTTCCTGTGAGCCAAAATTACCCGATGTACGGTAGATCCTACCTGGGTGATAATCTCCAGATGTAAAGTCCAGAAATAGCACAAATACAATTATAACATATATATTCAGAATCATAGTGCAAAACACGGGATAGGTAGCTCAGGGTGATACTGCCACTTAAAACTTACAATTGCTCTGAGGAAGCACTCTATGGTATTGATTTTAATATTTAATGGTATTCTTGAAGTTGCAAACGCGACTTCAAGCAAGATCGATGGTGTTATTATATTCAAAATACATGTAAATCAGCTACAATGGATGATCACGACACTATCGTTTTTAAAATCAATATCTTACATCTGTATGAGAGAGAGAGAGAGAGAGAGAGAGAGAGAGAGAGAGAGATCTTGGAAGTACATATCATCCTTGTGTAATAAAGGTAATGGGGAACCATCGTCACTTGTTCAATTTTTCAACACACTGGATTCAAACTAAGCAAGCAGGTGATATTGAAGTAAATTTTTAGTCATTTGACGATTGAAATTAGCTCATTTTTTATACACTAGAAATGATTTATATTAAACAACATCTGTTGTGGTCTCGCATACACGTATTCAAGGGTTCGATGGCATTGTACATTAGTTATATATACACAATAAAAGAAATAGAAGAGAAAAGATATATATATATATATATATATATATATATATATATATATATATACAATTATATATATATATATATATATATATATATATATATATTCTCTTCTAGTTCTTTTATTGTCATTGTTTCATCATACAGTAAATACATGTTTGTTTGATTGAAATATTCTCCAGACAAAGAGACATTTTTAAACAATATAAAAAAAATCAGCATAACTTTCCAATACTTTAAATATTCTAATTGAAAATGAGAATTGCATAACTTCAGTTTAAGAACAAGCTAGTGACAACGTTGAATCAAATAAAATAATCTCTTCATGAAGTTTTAAGATATACTCTTTTTAGTTTAAAAAATGACAATGTCTAAAAGTAGAAAAAAGCCTCTAAATTGAAGAAAAAATGTCCAATCAATATGACAATACCAGGTGCACATGTTCATATGGTGTGTAATAAGTGTACACATTGTCAAAAAAAATCCATGTACTAGTTTCTTAGAACATGCCCGGACAAAATTATGTATGCAGACAGACGGACAGAGGGGTGGACGGACATGTTTATTCCAGTATACCCCCAGACTTCGTTTGCAGGGGGAGGGGCATAATAAATGCTGAATTAAATTCAAGATTATTTAAACCTCTTTTAAAATACAAGCTTGGCACGCATGTTCTGAAATGTTTTTCTTTTCTTTCACTAATTTCGCCTTGTACTATACCAAATAAAAACACATTACAGTAATCCAAATGAGAAATGACTTACGATAATACAAGAATTTGATGGTTTCCTGCATGAAAATATGTAGGAAAACAATTATCAGATAATGTAGCATTGCGGCAAGACATTTCCATTTAGCATGTTCTTTGAAATAGAATATTTTCTCTAAAAATGTCGCCAGTACCGCATGCATATTTCAGACTGGATGTCATTTCCATGAATGTTTATGGTCTTTGTAATCATACATTTATCATTTAACAGCTTTTAAAGTGATGACTTTACAAACGATGCCGATTGGATGAAAAATTCGTTTGATTTCTCAGTAAAAAAAAAATCATCCGGAGTTTATCTGCACTAAGCACGCCGGACTACTTTTCTCTGGAATGCGTCTTCCCCGTTCTAATTTTAGCCCTATTTATGGAACGGGAATTTCCAAACAAGCATTGTAAACGAAATGTATTCGTTTGATGCTACCAAAACACAACCAAAGATATGAATAAAATACATATTACTAGTAATTTAAAGAAACAACAAACATAGGCCTAGTGATGACGTGGCAGAATAGTCAACTTGATGACGTAGCAGGACACTGACTGGTAGAAGTAGACAGATTGTAAACACTAGTTCCCGGTATGTATCGTCTGCTTTACGAGTTCGATAACATGACAGATCTGTGAGATATTAATGAAATCGAACTGCGTTATATGGGGCTCAGTCAATGAGGGCAATTTAGATGAAGATGTGTAAGGTGAAGATGAGTGGAGCTTTTTACTTGATGTTGAAATGGAGCTGAGTCGCATCCCACCGTCCCTACGACACAACCAGTGTTCAACGTCTCCTCGAACGCAATGCAGCATACATCCAGTCACCACTTGTTCACTTGTTCTCTTCCATTATATCTATTTCAGCTTTTAACCATTGCACCTATAATCTGGCGTATAACCCATTCAATTCTGTACAGTAATTCTAACTGACTTGAACGCACAGCCAGTGATGTTGTTGTTGTTTTCATTGTTACGTATACTAGATATTCATACGCGCCATTTCAAAAACCCTAATTCTAGATTTTTGATGAGAGAAACTATTTGTTTTAAACTATTTTTTTTAAGCATAATAAAATGATAAGAAATAAAACTTATAATTCTTTATACGCGCATTGATGAAGTTTTCCGTCCAATTTTTCTTTTCATACATGCATCAAATAAAGAATTTTAAGTTTCATTTCTTAAATCTAGTTGTTTCAACTACCAATTAGAAGAAAAAAAACTGTGCGTGCGTTCATTCGCCTACATGTATGTAGGATCAATGCACAATGTTTCCAAGCTCGCAAATTGACTCTATTTTTCAGGGATGTTTGGTTGGTTGTGTTTTGTGTGTTTGTTTGTTTGTTTTTGGAGGTTTATTCATTGTTTTATACTTGTTCGTTTGGTTGGTTGGGTTTTTTCTATGTTGGAGTTTTGCAGTATAATTATCCGCAAACATACATGTATGCAAAGAAAGACGAGAAATGACGTTATATTAGTTTCGGAAAACGCCAAGTATAGTCATGGAGCTAAGCAGCCTCCTTGTAAAACACCGCATTGCAGCGGATGTAGAGACGATGAGGCGGAATTTATACAAACTTGGCAGGTACGAGGTTACAATTATGAATTTACCCACACGTATTCCGTGGGGATCCGGGTAAGAATAGGTCCTCAGTATCCTAGCTTATCGTAAGAGGTGACTAATGGGACGGTCCACCGCAAAACCCGAGGCCCCGTGACACAACAAGTGTGGCACGATAAAGATCCCTCCCTGCTCAAATGCCGTAAACGCCGATAATATGCTTAAATTCTAAAGCTCTTCAACAACAATAATGGCGTCTCCATACGAGTGGAAACAATTTCGAGCAGGCCGTTAAACAATATGCATACAACCAACCATTAATTCTACCTATATGTAGGTACTTTAAATAAGATTGCAATTAGTTTGAATCTGTTCTATTACAAATGTTTTGAGTTATCGAGGCATATTTCATTATATGAACAAGTAAACATAATGAACATTAATCAATCTCATAAATCCTGCAACGAATACAAAATTAGGAGATGGGCAAACACGGACCCAAATTGGACATACCAGAGATGACACCAGGTGCATAGAAGGAGTAATCATTCCCTGCTGACCGGTCACATCCGCCGTGAAACTGATATCTTGATAAAGTTAACGGAGCAATCCGTAGTCAAAATCAATTGGCTAATAATTCGTATGAAACACGTCAGACAGCATTTCACCCAGTGATAGCTGGTATTTGCAAACTAGATCTTTATATAACGACCATAGAATGTTTGCGAAATACTGACTGTACATAGACGAGACTGTTGAAACCACTGTGACATCAAATTATTTGTCAGTAGCCTGCCTCGATTTAAAAACTACAGTCTTTCACATCTGCTTCATACTTAGACATTTCATGGAACATAGATATTAACGACAAACTAAGAATTAAACTTTATGACAAACGGGATAACTTCAGTTTCTCCATCGTCAACTCCTCATATTTATGAAGAAATATTTCATGATCACCTGTATATGGTGTTTATGTCTTTGAACTGATTGCGTGTTAATATCATGGAGACTTAATCGTGTATATAGTTTTGACCTATGTTATACGATATAATTACAAGGATTCTCTTACCGACGTAGTCTCGACCGTGAAAGAAGTCATCTTGGTTCTTCGCATTTATACATTGTATGTACATGTATATATATCCGATACCTAAAATTGGCGGTTCGGGTACAAGGTCAAATGCAAACATTATGTAAAGCAATGCCGAACGACACGAACAATTAGATAAATCCTAGGAATGACCTGTGCCTCCCTCGGGACGACACGAACAATTAGATAAATCCTAGGAATGACCTGTTCCTCCCTCGGGACGACACGAATAATTAGATAAATCCTAAGAATGACATGTGCCTCCCTCGGGACGACACGAATAATTAGATAAATCCTAAGAATGACCTGTGCCTCCCTCGGGACGACACGAACAATTAGATAAATCCTAAGAATGACATGTGCCTCCCTCGGGACGACACGAACAATTAGATAAATCCTAAGAATGACCTGTGCCTCCCTCGGGACGACACGAACAATTAGATAATCCTAGGAATGACCTGTGCCTCCCTCGGGACGACACGAACAATTAGATAAATCTTAGGAATGACCTGTGCCTCCCTCGGGACGACACGAACAATTAGATAAATCCTAGGAATGACCTGTTCCTCCCTCGGGACGACACGAACAATTAAATAAATCTGGAATGACCTGTTCCTCCCTCGGGATTATGCTTCTCCGAAAGATATACTAAATAAGTAAGGCATCTATTCTTGATAAATTGAAAATATATAGGAAAGCGATGCCTAAATGCGTCATGTACGTTTTTGTGCGTGGAATAATCCGTCCTTACATATCATAGCGCCATAAAATGATAATCAGCATTTTTCTATTCAATTGTTTTGATATTTCAATAATTTGTGTTACGGCTAGAGACTATAGTTAATTTCCTCCAATGCAAGCATTCTCTGTTTTATAAAACTATACACATTTGTCAAACTTAACAGTGGGGTGTTTTAGGAATATTGCACTAAGGGAAAACTCACAAGCACTGTTAAGGATGGCTGATTGATATATTCAGAGGTTTAACCAGTCATGGTAGGTCAGTAGTAGAGCGTTCGTTCCGTAACCAGAAGGTCATAAATTAGATCCCCGCTCGTGTCATGGCCGTGTCAAACCTAAGACGTTAATATAGTTAGCGATTGCTCCTTTGCCAAACGCTCGGTATTTAGAAGTGAGCACCACGGGTCTTTCGGATAAGACCTTAAAAACGGAGGCTCCGTGTCGCGGCAGGTGTTGGCACGATCAAGAACCCTCACTGCTACGGCACTGAGCGCTAAGCATAGGTCTAAAGTGGTACTTCATCTACAGCTGGCGAGGTCTCAATATGACTGAAAAATTCTCTACGGGACGTAGAAAAAACCCAATCAAACAATCAAAGGTTTACTGATTGTCTAAAGGGTATTTCTGATTATTGTATTTCTGATTGGCGGACGGAGGATTATCTCTGTTGTATTTCTGATTGGCGGACGGAGGATTATCTCTGTTGTATTTCTGATTGGCGGACGGAGGATTATCTCTGTTGTATTTCTGATTGGCGGACGGAGGATTATCTCTGTTGTATTTCTGATTGGCGGACGGAGGATTATCTCTGTTTTGTTATTAGTTTCGTTTTTTTTGGCTTATCCTGTTACCATATTGTCTGATCCGTATTATCAAACGCTGTTATAATTTCTTGGTATATTGTGGTGGGTTCTGTATTTAACCCGTAACCCTTCAGCTTACTAACATAATGAATTCATTGTGTGAACCTATACAGCGTATTTAAGGCTGACATTCAGTACACATTTCAAACGAAAGGCAAGTTTTTTAAATCCTTATCAGATAATGGTTTTGTTCTCGAATGGCTGGATCTGCAGTAATACAGATACTCTCAAATCAAAGTATCGGGCCATTTCCCACGGTAAAACTTCTTCCTTTTGATATGACAAGAAATATACCTAACAATGGACCGTCGATGAATCCAAGCATATGACTGATTACATGAAAATATCTACAGATCGTTTGAATGAAGGCCATTCAATTGTACACTCTCCAAATGACATCGATCAGCATCTTACTCACTATACTCCGTCACTGGCAGTTAACCACTCCGTCACTGGCAGTTAACCACATTCAAAACCATGCTGGAAGGAATCATGTCTTCACAAAGCTCGCTACGAAATAAGCTGTGTGCGACGTCTAGAAAATCGAAGGGCTAGCCTAGAGATGAAACGAACAAATTATCCATTTACGTAAACTACAAAAGTTCAAAACCTTTATTTAGGAAGCATGACATGATAGCAAGAAAAACTTGGAATCATTCACCTGATCAAGATACCCGTACTGGAATCACGGCGGGTGTGACCGGTCAACAGAGGATGATTACTCCTCCTAGGCACCTGATCCGACCTCTGGTATATCCAGGGATCTGTGTTTGCTCAACTCTATTTCGTATTCTTATAGGAGTTGTGAGATTGATCACTGTTCGTTATCTTCACCTTTTCACTATTTGCACTAGAATCGGGGATAAAATTTTATAAGAAAATGTGAAGAATAAGAGTTGGGCAAACACAGACCTCTGGATATACGACATGAAAACGACAAAACCACAGAGTTAGATGTGGGAATTGCACATAACAGAATGAACATAAAATAAGCCAAATTTGAAACATGTCTTAGAAACCAATGAACATTCTGTTGAACAATTCTGTCTTTTCTTTTATTAATGATAATTTGAAGATATTATATATTAAAGAAAAGTTAGTAAAACTATATCAATCGAAAAATGCAAAATACAGATTTAAATAAAATCCTACAAACTACGTAATATTACAATCATGTCTGTGATGAGCCAATGATATATGCTGTCAATACTTGAAAGAAGATTAGATTCTCACAATATTTATTATTTCTATATGATTTACAGTTTGGTTTTAGAAGTCAATTTGGTAGTTACGTTTTAAAAGACGTCATGTGTAGCGCAGATTTCCACAGTTTTCAATAATTTAAAAAAAGGTGAAGATAACGAACAGCGATCAATCTCCTTAATCCAATAAAATACAAAAGTCAGAACAGGGCAAACATGTACCCTTGAAAACGTCAGAGGTGGGATCAGGTATTTAGGAGGAGCATGTTTCCCTCCATTGACGAGTCACACCCGCCGTCATCATCTGTCTTGATTAGTTAGATGGAGTGAAATAGTAAATGTGCAGGAAATAGTACGTTATTCATAGAAACAAATGACGGAATTGTCGCCCTTTCCTGGTACGTGTATTGATTTACACGTAATTACGCCAGTAATATTCTTAGACAAATGACCAATTTTAGCGACACCGTGTATAGTGACGGAGAAATACCGGATATAGATTAAGTTTGTTTGAGCCTGCTTCCGTGATTGTGATATGCTCGACGGTACCCTTCAAGTACAAACCATGATATTAAAAAAAATGAGATGAAATGATAGATAAATAAATAAAATATTTGTCTGTAAGTTACTTTATTTTTCTGTAAGTAAGTCACTAAGTGTTACTAGTGGCAGTGCAACTTGCAAGTGAAAATTGTGTCATCTGAAGCTTATGACCCCTTTTAAATTTGCCTTGCCTTGTAATTAATATTGTTGAAAATTTGGCAAATAGCATTTTTAGTCCCCCCCCCCCACCAGTCCATACTCCACTTTTCTTTAAACACTAAAAATTCAGCTAATATTCAGTGAGGAAGAAATGTCACTACCATATTTCGAATTTCCTCTAGACTATATCAAATTAAATACCGCACTACTATCAGTCACAGATTGACACTGCTAGAGGTATGGGGACCTAGTCTGTGAGTGTGATGAAAAAGATTCTGATGAAAATAAAGATTCACTCATCATTCAGAAATACATGTGATGTATAAACATTGTATTATTGTATACTTCCGGTACGTTGTGTGTACGTTAATAATGGGAGTTCTCTTTCCTTGGATATTGAAATCAATCAAATACTATATGAACACGGGCAATTACCGTCCATGTTTGACCTCAGTATATTTTATTTATGCATAATATTTATTAATATGTCACTCTTTGTTGCGGTATTTCACCGTTAAGTCAATGTTTACATATATTCGCTCTGCTTAACCGCTTCAATCTCAAAGGGATTTTCTGGAATGTGCTGAATCACGTGAGATACGCTAAATATAGCTATTTTAGATCCGAACGATCATCTTCGCATCATTCGTAGGCTCTAGATTTATCCATACTAGCCCGTAAAAAACAGGGTGGAACCTCGTCCCACTTTTCCTGTAGAAATAAAAATAGAACATGACGCGCCACCTAGCGAGCGCGGTTGTTGCTACCTTTACACTGATGTCCAAACGTTTTCTATCAAATTGTGCATGGTACACGGTTCTAATTGCACGTTTTGTGTATCAGTTTTCAAACTAGAGAAGATTGTTTTATTTTACCTTCAGTACATAATGTTGTTGGACGCTTGTAAGGAAAGATACAAATTGACTGAACTATGTAAACGACATCTTGTCATTCTTCAAACACGGCTTGAAATAATATAACGGTTTATCTGTAGGGATTCTAATCATAATCGATTGAAATACTAAAGCATACTTTAATGGATTTGTGAGATTGATCACTGTTCGTTATTCTCACTTCTTCATACTCCAAATATCAATTCATTAACTTTGCTCGAAGTTGTTGTTTTTTTTTTTAAACTTCGCAATTCCATGAATTTGAAATTTTCGATCGATATATTTCTCACTTTTAAGTCTACAGTTCAGATCTTTATTTACTTGAATGCAATCAATAGCTGATGTCCTTAGTTCATCACATTTGGCTCAATACATAGGTTTAATATAGTGTTTTACGGTGTGTGTTTTTAAACAGTGAATACATTTTACACAGTTGCGAACTTTGATTTTCTGACTCTTTAAGACCTTGCGGCACTAGTGATGTGAAATGAGATTTTGCAGTTACAACAGACCAAAGGGGATCTAAGAAACAGGAAATTAAGGCAATGACACACCAGAGAACAGAAACGTTGCTTAGACCCTGCTTCCGCGTCTTGATGTCATTAAACTAACTTTTTATATGGTGTGACGGAAATGAAACAACCTGATTAGATAGCTATAGTCGGTTGAGGATTTACGTATATTTGTTGGCTTTTAAATCACATCCCATGATACAGGGATTTCAACAGTCTCGATTGAAGTCAGCATTTCGCAAATTCTATGGTCGCTATAACGATCTAATTCGACAATACAATCTATCATTGGGTCAAATGCTGTCTGACGTGTTTCATACCGATTGTTAAACCGTTCTTGGCACACTGATTTTGACTACGAATAACTCCGTTTACCTGATCAGGATATGGGGCTCACGGCGAGTGTGACCGGTCATCAGGGGATACTTACTCCTCCTAGGCACCTGATCCCACCTCTGGTGTGTCCAGGGGTCCGTGTTTGCCCAACTATCTATTTTGTATTGCTTGTAGGAGTTATGAGATTGATCACTGTTCGTGATCTTCACCTTACATGATAACACAACAGTTTCACTATGCATTCATTGAATGGCGACTGTTTATGTCAATTTAAAGACTGGTATCTGGTAAATCTTTAGCCTAGCAAACATGCACCGTCCTCATTATGTATCGTCTAATTTTGCTCGAATTGCCCATTGCTCTGTCTTAAACTGTGTCAGTATCGATCTGTGTGAAGCACCGACTGCCCCGTCTCAGTTTGTGAACTGACCATTCCTCTGTCTCAGTTTGTGAACTGACCATTCCTATGTCTCAGTTTGTGAACTGACCATTGCCCCGTCTCAGTTTGTGAACTGCCCATTGCCCTGTTTCCATTTGTGAACTGACCATTCCTCTTTCTCAGTTTGTGAAGTGCCCATTTCTCTGTTTAAATTTGTAAACTGCTCATTTTTATTGCTCCGTCTCAATTTGCAATCTGCCGATTTCCCTGTATTAAACAGTGTGAACTGCCGAATACCCTCTTGTGACCTGCCAGTTGTCTCGCCTCAATCTATATAAACTGCCAATATGCCCTGTCTCAAAATGGTAAACTGCTGATTACCTGGAGTGAATCTGCGTGAAGTGTCGAGTGCCTTGTCTCAATCTGCATGAATTGTCGAGTGCCTTGTCTCAATCTGCATGAATTGTCGAGTGCCTTGTCTCAATTTGTGTGAATTGTCGAGTGCCTTGTCTCAATTTGTGTGAATTGTCGAGTGTCTTGTCTCAATTTGTGTGAATTGTCGAGTGTCTTGTCTCAATTTGTGTGAATTGTCGATTGCTTTGTCTCAATCTCTACGGCTGTCGATTGTCTTATCTCAATCTGTATGCACTGTCAATTTTGCTTTGTCAGTACGTATGAACTGCTGATTGCCTTCTCTCAGAATGCATGTACATTTACTGTCAATTTGTAAGAATTCTCTATGGCCATGTCTCGATCTCTATGACTTTTACTTACTCTGACATCAGTTTTCCTATTCTATTTAAATACCTTCTTTTAGGTATAATCATTCAATATTTATTTTGCAATATGAAAGGCGAAGATAACGAACAGTGATCAATCTCATAACTCCTATAAGCAATTAAAAAAAGATAGTTGGGGCAAACACGGACCCCTGGACATACCAGAGGTGGGATCAGGTGCCTAGGAGGAGTAAATATCCCCTGTCGACTGGTCACACTCGCCGTGAGCCCTATATCCTGATCAGGTAAACGGAGTTATTCGTAGTTAAAATCCGTGTGCCAAGAACGGCCTAACAATCGGTATGAAACACGTCAGACAGCATTTTACCCAATGCTAGGTTGTATTGACGAACTAGATCGTTATAATGACCATAGAATTTGCGAAACGCTGACTTTAATCGAGACTGTTGAAACCCATGTAACATCGACTTGTTTGTCAGTAGCTTGCCTCGATTTAAAAACTGATCATACGCAGAACAAGCTCTTGCCTATCGAATCAGTTGAGAGATATAAACACCATATGCAGGTGATAATGGAATATTGCTACATAAATATGGGAAGTTGAAGATGGAAAAGCTGAAATCATCCCGTTTGTCATACAATTGAGTTGTCAGTTTGCCATTGATAGAATAAGTAACATCGTTTTTAAACATTTAAAAGACAAAAGATAAAATATTTTATTTTCACAGTATAGTATATACATATAACACACAAAATACAATAAGAATGCATTACTCTTTATCCAAGAATCGGAATGTGAATCTCAGCAGCACTACAATGCAAAGAAAACACGTGAACAGTTTTATTTCTAAGCTGCAACATTTGTACCACTTCTTAGGAACTCCTACGAAAATCTTAACATCAGTTTACGATGCAATAAAACTGTCAAGGAATGTGATGTTCATAGAACAGAAATATTGCACGGAGTCGATATATTGTGATATTGCACGGAGTCGATATACCGTGATAATGTACAGAGTAGATATACCGTGATAATGCACGAAGTCGATATACCGTGACAATGCACTGAGTCTACATTAGTGTTAATGATACTGTGATGAAATAACAATCATTATGTCTGAAACCAATTCTTCAAAAAAAAAATAAAAAAAAAAATAAAGCGTTATAACGATCAAGTCTTAAAACTTCATCAGTGAAGAGTAATATTCGGAATCAAAGCGTTGAACATTTTAATTTAGATAGGATAACTGTGCATTACTTCAGATGCAAGGATCTGTTGTATTTCAGCAGATGTCTTCAAGAATATCAAAACTATATCGTTAGCAACTGCCTCCGACAATAACAAGAATATGTATTTTGGCCAGAGACCATCAACATCGGATATCTGTAAAATGATCGACTATACCGATCGACTCTTGTGACTGGTCCACAGGGTATGCTTTCTATTCCTAGCTACTTGATCCCACCTATACAGGGATCCGTGTTTGCCCAACTCTTATTTTAGTACCCTTTATAGGGTTATAAAATTGATACAGTTGACTAGTAAGAAGATATCAATATCATGAGATGTAAATGATACCAATATTTCCATACATAAATCGTTGAAGGATGTAATATGAGAAAACAAAAGTGAAAACATACGGCATTTCGCAGATATACGTGTTCAGATCAGTGCAGGGATCATCTGTCCACGTCATGTCAAACCCTTGACCTGGATCGTTTCTAATGACAACACAATTTTCATTTCCCCATCGGTTGTTGGGTTGGTCGGGACCCCAGTTTAAATAAGTAGCATTCTGTCCAGAAGAAATCCATACAAATTCGCCCTCGTTGACAATATCGTTGACACCAATATAGTAAGCATTAGATCCTGGAATGTAATGGAACGACAGAGTAGAGTACAATTATAGTTTTGAGTCGATCTTAATGTATATCAATCACAAGGAAAAAGGTATCTGTTTTGGGTTTTGGATGGAGATGGACATACCGGAGTGCCTAATCAGGTTTGCTAGATATTTTTGTGTGTTGGCGCTATCTATGGTGGCAATGGATGCAGGTCTACGGTACTGGGCTCCTAGCATTTCACAGAGTATCTGCAAGAAAGCGATGATGTCATTCTACACGCATGAAGGCATTTATCAAGGACGATTGTCTTTGAAATAATGTCTTTTGTAGAAAGAGAATAACGGATATTTACCAGAGCGTCCGAAAACGTCTCATTGTCTCTACTGAAGAAGTAGCATTTGTCTCTATGTCCAGACCAATGTGCAGGACAGGCAGCGAACACTAGAAGAGAGTTCAGAATTGTTAGTTGGCAGAACTGAAAATAAAATTCATTTATTTCTAATCCTTCTTAGTAATTTAAAAAGGCAAACAGAAAAATTTATTAGTAAACTGTGATCTCCAATTTACCCAGTCCCTGGTAATTTAATCCCCTTTTTATTGCGGTAAAATGCTGATACTAATGATGATACAATCAACATCCTTCTAAACGTACCTGTGGTCAGCGCTGCGAGAAAGATGAGGAGCTGGATATTCATTTTGGACGGTTGATTAATAATGATCTGCAGAGAAACCAATTTCTTGCTTTTATATAGTGGTGTAATTTTGATAAGATTTTAGGTTCGTGAAGAAAGGTAAGAAAATAGAACATAATCAAACAGGACTGTGTTGACGGAGAAAGATCACAATGTAGAACATTGTCAAGACGTCGTGTCCACTGCCTATACGTGATGCACGTTTCAGATAATCTAGATATGCAATTCTTTCTCGTTAGTGGAAACTGAAATATCATATATTCTAGTTTTCGTGATTTGGTTCACTCACTTATAAAGCAAATGGTGCACTAGTGAAACTCTTTTTAAAACAAAAATACCAATTTATACTATAGAGTGGTTCAAATAAAATAAGATTAGAAAAATGAAATTAACGAAATAGTCTACATCACCTTTCTTAAATAAAAGTGTGAAACATTCTTCTGTTTCTGGGGTTTTTATATCCACAAATACAACTCATCAACGTAAGATATGTTAAAATCATGGAAACGGAATTAAATATCTAAATCTGATGCTTTTTACCTTAAGCTGGTGGTGCCTCTAATTCAACAAAATATTCTCACGGGTCGTACAACTGCAAACAGTGAATGACTTGGAGAGTTACAGTATGCTCACAGGGGTATCTAAATACAAGTATTACTGCGACACATTGTATATACTGATTATCAACTAGAAATTATAAACTAATTCATCAAGAAAGTTACAGGATTTTCATTTGTTCATGTTGTGTACTTCGAAATTAATGTCCTACATTCATCCAAACCCACATGCATTGTTATATTTTTCATTCCGTTTTGAATTCACCATAAAACCTTTATTGCTCCTGTAAAGAAATCAAAATTGGGACCAAATTCCCCCAATATGTAATGATTATGATAAACAGTGTTATCATGTTGTCATGCAGTATACATTGATTATCTTCATTTCCTTTCACCCAATGTCGTGTAGTCAAATCTTACGCCTACTAAATTAAACGTGATGATTGAAAGGTCTTCATCCACCTAGGAGATGTGAATGGTGTTCTTCTTTAGGTTCTACATTATAACCTTTCTCTCCGTGACTTCTTATCAAAATCGCAGCACTATATAAGTGCACCAACTTGGTTTCTCTACAGATTACAAATAATCAACCGTCCAAAATGAATATTCAGCTCCTCATTTTTCTCACAGCACTGACCACAGGTAAGTTTATTTGGATGCATATTCTATTCAAGTATTAAAGAATGGCAGAAACTGTTCTTTGATTTTAATCATTTGTGAATTTCATTTGAAGTACTCTACATTTTTCAAATATTCGGATTCTTGGAAAAGTTTCCTTTAGTTTCATTTGACTTTCTGTTTCGGGAGGTGGGGTATATGGTTTGTTTTCAGACCTACACATGTATGATTACATGATTTTAATCTTTGATTGAAGTATTCGCTGTTTGTCCCACGAACTGGAGTACACACAATGACAGATGTTTCTTCCTCAGCAAAGACAACGAGACGCTTGCCGGAGCATTGGTAAACATTAATTTCTCTGTTCTTACATACATTAAATCTACTCTAGAATCGTCATTCATGGCATGTTACACAGATTGCAACAAATCTCAAAGCTGTAATTGATGACGTATAACACAGACTCTCTTCTTTTCCTTAAGAAACTCTGCCAAGCAATTGGTTCTCAGTATGGCAGGACTGCGTCTTTGGCCACAGTGGACGATTCGCGACACAGAAATTTCTTGAAAACCCCGTCAAACAGTCTGGTTTGTGATTCCTCAATGTTTATCCCAAGAGCAAATATTTCTATTTAAAAAAAAATGTAATGTAATGCCCTTGTCACAATGAAATATTTGAAATTCCTATTTAAATTCACTTACATATTGATAACTTAATCTACATATTAGGATACCATGGTTTCTACATTGGTTTAACTGATATCGTCGAAGAAGATACATTTGTTTGGATATCCTCCGGTAAAACTGCTACCTATACCAACTGGGGTACCATCCAGCCTAACAACAGATATGGAAACGAAAATTGTGTGGTCTTTCGAAATGAACCAGGCTATGTAATGACGTGGACAGATGATCCTTGCACCGATCTCAACAATTATATATGTGAAATGGCGTAGGTTTTATTCATTCTCTTCCATACCACTAGTTTCATTTTGATGGAAGTCATCTGAGCTTAAGACACGGGCTTGCTTTTCTGATCCAAGTAGTCCCATCATCATTCTAATTCTCTTTCGTTGGTATTTTATTTACTGTGTAAAAGGAATTTTCAAAATATTCTCCATTTCTTCTCTACACACCAATTTAGAAATTCAAGCAAACTAGGTACAAAATGATCGCCGCTAAGGTCAATTCAGACCAAGGGAGATTTAAATTGAAGTGGTAAAACACCCCCCTAAGATGAAGCAATCAGAAAACATTCATACAAATAAGAGGAGGGTGAAGTTGGTGTGTTAAAATAAGGGGAGGGTGAAGTTGGTGTGTTAAAATAAGGGGAGGGTGAAGTTGGTGTGTTAAAATAAGGGGAGGGTGAAGTTGGTGTGTTAAAATAAGGGGAGGGTGAAGTTGGTGCGTTGAAATAAGGGTAGGATCAAATTGACGTATCAAGACGTCTACAAATTGAGAACAAAAGGGTTAGGTCATGAAAAGTTCGACTTAAATAATGATGGAAGGAAATGATAAAACGCGTGTATCGGGGACATAAGTATAGCATAAGTCTCATTACTGTATCAGTAGATTTAATCCAGTAACTGTGGTGACCATTGTACATTAAATTATCATTTTATTGAGTATATATCGTGATTTTCTGTTCCATAACTTTAAATTCTTGAAATGACATAGAGTTACCGCTATTCTGTGATTAATATTGTTCACCCAGATGTCGAAATTAGTCTTTATAATATGAATTTCATGAATTCTATTTGTTCTCTTGACATGTTGGTTCAATAATTTCCCAGTAGTATGTAATGATTGATATTTTAAACAACTAAATTAAGATCAGTCTATGTTACAGGCATCACGGTATACAAATGTGTACATTTGTTATCAAATTGCTTTAACATTTCTGAGGTGTTAGCCATTGTTTATATTTCTGATTTAATTCTCTCAACAAAATAATCATTGAAGGCAGTATTTGTTCCGTGTACACTCCTGTAATATTACTGTTCTAGAATACTAACTGAAAGCTGGTTTTCACAACATATCTTTGACATTGTATCTTTTATGTTTGATTCTCTGGAGATCGTGACTTTCTAACACACACACACACACACACACACACACACACACACACACACACATATATATATATATATATATATAAAACAGGGGATGCTTACTCCTCCTAGGCACCTGATCCCACCTCTGGTGTGTCCAGGGGTCCGTGTTTTTCCAACTATCTATTTTGTATTGCTTGTAGGAGTTATGATATTGATCACTGTTCGTTATCTTCACCTTGCATATATAAAAATGCCAGAGTATATATAATTGCTGTGTTTATTCTACTGTTTTGTAGTGTTGCTGAGATTCACGTACGCCATGCTGAATAAAGTC
This sequence comes from Ostrea edulis, assembly GCF_947568905.1. Classification (NCBI taxonomy): domain Eukaryota; kingdom Metazoa; phylum Mollusca; class Bivalvia; order Ostreida; family Ostreidae; genus Ostrea; species Ostrea edulis. The sequence goes on from NC_079169.1 coordinate 87,540,363, forward strand.
GTCCTTACTTTAACTTATATTGTGTGTTTCGAATGTGTTGAATAAACAATTAACCAATCAATTCATTTTTTCTTCTTCAAATTAATTCAGTACTTCTTTACAAAAAGAATAAAAATGGAAAAATTTCAGAGAAGCTGAGTGTTATGGAATGGTAGAGAAGTTTCAAATATTGCAAATTATTCTGAGCATTGGGTTAAGGGATGCTTACTCTATATCTTGCTCTATATCAAGTAAACAGAGTGATCTGAAGTCAAAATCAGTGTGCCAAAACGGCCTATGAATGGTGTCAAACAAGTCATACAGTGTTCATTTTACTCACATATCGTAGTTGTAAATTAGATCGTTATAACGACAATACAATTGCGAAATGCTGACTTTAAACGAGATTATTGAAACCACTATAACAAAAACTTATTTGTCAGTAGTCTGCCTCAATTAAGAATTATCATACGCAGAAGATGCTATTGTTTATCGAACCAGTTGAAAGACATACACATCATATGCAGGTGATTTTGGAATATTGCTACATGATTACGGGAAGTTGACGATAGAGAAGCTGAAGTAATCTCGTTTGTTGAGTTGTTGCATTGCCGTTTCCAATCAACTTCAATAAAATAATCCAAGTGGAAGCAGACGTAGAAGTCTTTGTTGTGTTTCTTATTTCGAATTCACTGGGATGAATATATCCAATCAACATATGAATGAAAATGAATATCATTAATAGATAAAACGTCGTCGATATGTCTAAATGTAAAACTTATACGGTATCAATTTTGATGCACCAGATGCGCATTTTGACAAATATTGTCTCTTCAGTGATGTGCAACCGAAATGTTTGAAATCCGAATTAACTGTGAAGTTTTAGTGCTATTATAGGGAAAAACAGTGTGCCAAAAAAAGTGGAGTCAAATTCGTCTAAGGATAAGACCTATTCGTGAGGGAGATAATCCTTAATATTCAAATTAATTTCTAAATTTTATAACAGCAATTAAATATACATCCGTATTCTAGCTAGTAACGAAGTACTTAGCTACTGGGCTGTAGAGACTAACAGTCCACCAGCAGAGGCCTCGACCCAGGGGTCATAATGTGGTGTTGAAGGTCACAGCGATATGTTTTCTTCTCGTGTAGAAGCTTTTGGATAGATTTGCCTTATAAGAATGCAAAAACATGTCAGCTAGTGAAGGAGTACAATTCGTACCGATGGGAATTCCAACAGAGTGTTGGAAGACCTAATCACCAAAGACTGCGAAGATACTGTCAACGAGGAACTCCAGCATATTCTTGGTACATGTATCAACTTCAGAGTACCTGTGCGTAGAATCAGATTAGTATTAAAGAAAGTTATTTTTGGGAAACTGATCACAAGATATAAATATTTCCGTTTTCCATTTTTATTGACGAAGCACTGTTTATTATGTCGAAGACCTCATTCTTTAATTCATTGTGAGAAATGGTGTGAAATGTTGAAATGTCACTTTTCAATGCTATTGATTTTGGGAAAAGTTTTGTTATTTCAGGTTTGCTAAACGTTCGTTCAAATTTGTTTAGAATCCATATTTGATATACGAGTATTACACTTCTCGCACATTTATTTTTCTCTTCACAGCAGTTAAAGCTAAGAAAAAATTTCACCGTTACCAAATCTGACGATCGTCGATGCGGAACGTGTCCATATTTAATTGAAGGAAATTCGTTCCAATTCAACAACAAGGAATTTACGGTAAATTCAGATATGACGTGTTCCACCAAAAATTTAATTTATGTTATAACATGTGCTGGCTGTGGAAAACATTATATCGGTGAAACTGGAACTACTCTGCGACCTCTTATACGATTTCAGAAACAATACTTTTCAGCACCCGAATACAGAAAAATTAAAGTTAGTAAACATATACATGTAGATGTGTGTGGCACACGGACAATTCAGTGTATTTCCGTTTTATAAACTTTATACAGAAAATACTATTTCCCGACGAGAAAAAGAAGGACACTTTATCAAGACTTTAAAACCGGCTCTCAATAGCTTACTGTGAAATATGTGTACTGTTATTATATATGACGGCATAATATGCTTAACGTAAAAATCTTTTCCTTTCATTCGTTTATGACGTCGTTATCTATGTGAAATGTTAGGACGCCTTTATTAGGTCTGGCCATTTCAAAACTATTTTAAGATGTAACGCCTGAGGATTATAAAATGAAAGCGCTTGCGTTAAAATTTTAACTTTGTGTACTGTTTATTATATTTCTTTTAATATTTTATACCGGACACTGTGATTTTTTAAAAACACAATTTGGAGATATATATATATATATATATATATATATATATATATATATATTAAATTGCACACAATATCCATGGTATAGGAAATAAGTAGAAAAATTATATCCACTAAATGACAAACGGAATGATTTCAGATTCTCCATCCTCAACTTCCCACATTTATGTAGCAATATTCCATTAACACCTGCATATGGTGTTTATATATCTCAACTGATTCGATAGGCAAGAGCTTGTTCTGGGTATAGTCAGTTTCTAAATCGAGGTAAGCTACTGACAAACAAGTTGATGGTACAGGGATTTCAACAGTCTCGATTGAAGTCAGCATTTCGCAAATTCTATGGTCGTTATAACGATCTAGTTCGTTAATACAACCTTGCATTGGGCCAAATGCTGTCTGACGTGTTTCATACCGATTGTTAAGTCGTTCTTGTCACACTGATTTTGACTGCGGATAACTCCGTTTACCTGATCAGGATATGGGTTCACGTCGGGTGTGACCGGTCAACAGGGGATGCTTACTCCTCCTAGGCACCTGATCCCACCTCTGGTGAGTCCAGGGGTCAGTGTTTGCCCAACTATCTATTTTGTATTACTTGTAGGAGTTATGAGATTGATCACTGTTCGTTATCTTCACCTTGCATTGATCACTGTTCGTTATCTTCACCTTGCATCCAACGATGACTAAATACAAATGATGCTGCCTGATCAGGATATAGGGCTCACATCGAGTGTGACTAGTTGACAGAGGATGCTTACTCCTGCTAGGCACCTGCTCCCACCTCTGGTGTGTCCAGGGGTCAGTGTTTGCCCAACTATCTATGTTGTATTGCTTGTAGGAGTTATGAGATTGATCACTGTTCGTTATCTTCACCTTTCATGATACACATTTAATTATATATATATATATATATATATATATATATATATATATATATATATATATATAAAGTAAGCATCCTCTGTTGACCGGTCACAACCGCTGTGAGCCCTATATCCTGATCAGGTAGACGGAATTATCCATAGTCAAAATCAGTGTGCCAAGAACGGCCTAACAATTAGTATAAAACACGTCAGACAGCATTTGACCTAATGATAGATTGTATTGACGAATTAGATCACTATAACGACCATAGAATTTGCAAAATGCTGACTTCAATCGAGACTGTTGAAACCTCTGTACCATTAACTTGTTTGTCAGCAGCTTACCTTGATTTAAAAACTGACTATACCCAGAACAAGCTCTTGCATATCGAATCATTTGAGATATATAAACACCATATACAGGTGATAATGAAATATTGCTACATAAGTATGGGAAGTTGACGATGGAGAATCTGAAATCATCCCATGGGAATATTTATATCTTGTGATCAGTTTCCTAAAAATTACTTTGTTTAATGCTACTCTGATTCTACGCACAGGTACTCTGAAGTTGATATATGTATCAAGAATATGATGGAGTTCCTCCTTGACAGTATCTAAGTAGTCTTTGGTGATTAGGTCTTCCAACACTCTGTTGGAATTCCTATGGGTACGAATTGTACTCCTTCACTAGCTGACATGTTTTTGCATTCTTATAAAGCAAATCTCTCCAAAAGCCTCTACATGAGAAGAAAACATATCGCTGTGACCTTCAACTCCACATTTAGACAAATCGACGACGTTTTATCTATTAATGATACTCATTTTCATTCATATGTTGATTGGATATATTTATCCCAGTGAGTTCGAAGCAAGAAACACAACAAAGTCTTCTACGTCTGCTTCCACTTGGATATTTTATTGAAGTTGATTGGAAACAGCAATGTAAAACTCAACAAACGAGATGACTTCAGCTTTTCCATCGTCAACTTCCCGTAATCATGTAGCAATATTACAAAATCACCTGCATATGATATTTATGTCTTTCAACTGGTTCGATAAACAATAGCATCTTCTGCGTATGATAATTCTTAAATGGAGCCAGACTACTGACAAATAAGTTTTTGTTATAGTGGTTTCAATAATCTCGTTTAAATTCAGCATTTCGCAATTGTATTGTCGTTATAACGATCTAATTTACAACTACGATATGTGGGTAAAATGAACACTATCTGACTTGTTTGACACCATTCTTAGGCCGTTTTGGCTCACTGATTTTGACTACGGATCACTCTGTTTACCTGATCAAGATATAGAGCAAGATATATCGTAAGTATCCCTTGACCCAATGCTCAAAATAATCTACAACAATATTTCAAACTTCTCTACCATTCCATAACACTCAGCTTCTCTTAAATCTTTGGCATTTTGTACAGAAGTACTGAATTGATTTAAAGAAAAAAATGAATTGATTTGTTAATTGTTTATTGAACACATTCAAAACACAGAATACAAGTTAGAGGAAGGACATCTTTATACAGCATGGCGTACGTGAATCTCAGCAACACTACAAAACAATAGAATTAACACAGCAATTATATATACTTTGGTATATTTATCACACAACTGATCTATATATATGTGTGTGTCAGAAAGTCACGATCTCCAGAGAATCAAACATAAAAGATACAATGTCAAAGATATGTTGTGAAAACCAGCTTTCATTCAGTCTTCTAGAACAGTAATATTACAGGAGTGTACACGGAACAAATACTGCCTTCAATGATTATTTTGTTGGGAGAATTAAATCAGAAATATGAAAAATGGCTAACACCTCACAAATGTTAAAGCAATTTGATAACAAATGTACACATTTGTATACCGTGGTGCCTGTAATATAGATTGATCTTAATTTAGTTGTTTAAAATATTAATCATCTAACATACTACTGGGAAATTATTGAACCAACATGTCAAGAGAACAAATAGAATTCATGAAATTCATATTATAAAGACTAATTTCGACATCTGAGTGAACGATATTAATCACAGAATAGCGGTAACACTATGTCATTTCAACAATTTAGATTTATGGAACAGAAAATCACGATATATGCTCAATAAAATGATAATTTAATGTCCAATGGTCACCACAGTTACTGGATTAAATCTACTGATACAGTAATGAGACTTATGCTATAATTATGTCCCCGATACAGGCATGTTATCACTTCCTTCCATCATTATTTGAGTCGAAATTTTCATGACCTAACCCTTTTGTTCTCAATTTGTAGACGTCTTGATATGTCAATTTGATCTTACCCTTATTTTAACACACCAACTTCACCCTCCTCTTATTTGTAAGGATCTTATCTAAATGCTTCATCTTCAATATCACCCTATTACCACTTCAATTTAAATCTCCCTTGGTCTTAATTGACCTTAACGGCGGTCATGTTGTACCTAGTATGCTTAAATTTCTAATGTGGTGTGTAGAGAGGAAATGAAGAATATTCTGAAAATTCCTTCTACACAGTAAATAAAATACCAACGAAAGAGAATTAGAATGATGATGGGACTACTTGGATCAGAAAAGCAAGGCCATGTCTTAAGCTCAGGTGACTTCCATCAAAATGAAACTAGTGATATGGAAGAGAATGAATAAAACCTACGCCATTTCACATATATAATTGTTGAGATCGGTGCAAGGATCATCTGTCCACGTCATTACATAGCCTGGTTCATTTCGAAAGACTACACAATTTTCGTTTCCATATCTGTTGTTAGGCTGGATGGTACCCCAGTTGGTATAGGTAGCAGTTTTACCGGAGGATATCCAAACAAATGTATCTTCTTCGACGATATCAGTTAAACCAATGTAGAAACCATGGTATCCTAATATGTAGACAAAGTTATCAATATGTAAGTGAATTCAAATAGGAATATCAAATATTTCATTGTGACAAGGGTATTCATTTACATTCTTTTTAAATAGAAATATTTGCTCTTGGAATAAACATTGAGGAATCACAAACCAGACTGTTTGACGGGGTTTTCAAGAAATTTCTGTGTCGCGACATCGTCCACTGTGGCCAAAGACGCAGTCCTGCCATACTGAGAACCAATTGCTTGGCAGAGTTTCTTAAGGAAAAGAAGAGAGTCTGTGTTATTCGTCATCAATTACAGCTTTGAGATTTTATGCAATATCTGTAACATGTCATGAATGACGATTCTAGAGTATATTTAATGAATGTAAGGACAGAGAAATGAATGTTTACCAGTGCTCCGGCAAGCGTCTCGTTGTCTTTGCTGAGGAAGAAACATCTGTCATTGTGTGCACTCCAGTTAGTGGGACAAACAGCGAATACTTCAATCAAAGATTAAAATAATGTAATCATACATGTGTATGTCTGAAAACAAACCATATACCCCACCTCCCGAAACAGAAACTCAAATGAAACTAAAGGAAACTTTTCCAAGAATCCGAATATTTGAAAAATGTAGAGTACTTCAAATGAAATTCACAAATGATTAAAATCAAAGAACAGTTTCTGCCATTCTTTAGTACTTGAATAGAATATGCATCCAAATAAACTTACCTGTGGTCAGTGCTGTGAGAAAGATGAGGAGCTGAATATTCATTTTGGACGGTTGATTATTTGTAATCTGTAGAGAAACCAAGTTGGTGCACTTATATAGTGCTGCAATTTTGATAAGAAGTCACGGAGAGAAAGGTTATAATGTAGAACCTAAAGAAGAACACCATTCACATCTCCTAGGTGGATGAAGACCTTACAATCATCACGTTTAATTTAGTAGGCGTAAGATTTGACTACACGACATTAAAGGAAACGAAAATTATCAATATATACTGCATGACAACATGATAACACTGTTTATCATAATCATTACATATTGGGGGAATTTGGTCCCAATTTTGATTTCTTTACAGGAGCAATAAAGGTTTGAGGGTGAATTCAAAACAGAATGAAAAATATAACAATGCATGTGGGTTTGGATGAATGTAGGACATTAATTTCGAAGTACATAGCATGAACAAATGAAAATCATGTAACTTTCTTAATTCTATAATTTGTAGTTGATAATCAGTATATACAATGTGTCGCAATAATAATTGTATTTAGATACCTCTGTGAGCATACTGTAACTCTCCCAGTCATTCACTGTTTGCAGTTGTATGTCCCGCTAGAATATTTTGCTGAATTAGAGGCACCACCAGCTTAAGGCAAAAAGCATCAGATTTAGGGTTTTTAATTCCGTTTCCATGACTTTAAGATATCTTACGTTGATGAGTTGTATTTGTGGATATAAAAACACCTTTACTTAAGAAACGTAATGTAGACTATTTCGTTAATTTTATTTGTCTAAAGATATTTTATTTGCACTACTCTACATGGTATAAATTGGTATTTTTTAAAACAAATTTACTAGTGCACCATTTGCTTTGTACGTGGGTGAAAGTCGGTCAACCAAATCACGAAAACTAGAATATATGATATTTCAGTTTCCACTAACGAGAAAGAATTGCATATTTAGATAATCTGAAACGTGCATCACGTATAGGTAGTGGACATGACGTCTTGACAATGTTCTACATTGTGATCTTTCTCCGTCAACATAATCCTGTTTGATTATGTTCTATTTCCTTACCTTTCTTCACGAACCTAAAATCTTATCAAAATTACACCACTATATAAAAGCAAGAAATTGGTTTCTCTGCAGATCATTATTAATCAACCGTCCAAAATGAATATCCAGCTCCTCATCTTTCTCGCAGCGATGACCACAGGTATGTTTATAAGGATGTTGATTGTATCATCATTAATATCAGCATTTTACCGCAATTTTTTTAAAAAGAGCCTTAAATTACCAGGGACCGGATAAATTGGAGGTCACAGCTTACTAATAAATTTTTCTGTTTGCTTTTTCAAATTACTAAGAAAGATTAGAAATAAATGAATTTTATTTTCAGTTCTGCCTACTAACAATTCTGAACTCTCTTCTAGTGTTCGCTGCCTGTCCTGCACATTGGTCTGGACATAGGGACAAATGTTACTTCTTCAGTAGAGACAATGAGACGTTTTCGGACGCTCTGGTAAATATCCGTTATTCTCTTTCTACAAAAGACATTATTTCAAAGATAATCGTCCTTGATAAATGTCTTCATGTGTGTAGAATGACGTCATCGCTTTCTTGCAGATACTCTGTGAAATGCTAGGAGTCCAGTACCGTAGACCTGCCTCCATTGCCACCATAGATGGCGCCAACACACAAAACTATCTGGCCAACCTGATTAGGCACTCCGGTATGTCCATCTCCTTTCAAAACCCAAAACAGATACCTTTTCCCTTGTGATTGATATACATTAAGATCGACTCAAAACTATAATTGTACTCTACTCTGTCGTTCCATTACATTCCAGGATCTAATGCTTACTATATTGGTGTCAACGATATTGTCAACGAGGGCGAATTTGTATGGATTTCTTCTGGACAGAATGCCACTTATTTGAACTGGGGTCCCGACCAGCCCAACAACCGATGGGGAAATGAAAATTGTGTTGTCATTAGAAACGATCCAGGTCAAGGGTTTGACATGACGTGGTCAGATGACCCCTGCACTGATCTGAACACGTATATCTGCGAAATGCCGTATGTTTTCACTTTTGTTTTATCATATTACATCCTTCAAAGATTTAGGTAGGGAATTATTGATATCATTTACATCTCATGATGTTGATATCGTCTTACTAAAACTAGTACGCATCGAATGTCGACCGGTCACACCCGCCGTGAGCCCTATATCTCGATCCCAGTCGATTATTTTACAGGTACCCCAGGTTGATTACAGATTCTTAATTTTGTCGGAGGCAGTTGCAGACGATATAAGTTTGATATTCTTGAATAAATGTGGTGAAATAAAGCAGCTTCTTGTATCTGTAGTAATACACAATTATCATCTCTGAATTAAGATTTTCAATGCTTTGATTCAGGATATTACGTTTCACTAAAACCGTTCCAACTTTACCATTAGATCGCTTTATTCTTTCTAAATGCTTGATGTCGGACATAATGATTGTTATTCCATCATAGCATCATGAACACCAATGTGGATTCCGTGAATTATCATGGTACATGTATATCGACTTCATGGATTATCGCTGTTTTATAAGTTTTATTGCATCGTAAAATCATGTTAATATTTCTGTAGGAGTTTCTAAGAAGTGATACACATCTTTCAGCTTAGAAATAAAGCTATTCACATGTTTTTTTGTATTGTAGTGCTGCTGAGATTCACATTCCGATTGTTGGATAAAGAGTAATGCATTATTATTGTATTTTGTGTGTTATATGTATATACTGTACAAATAAATTATCTTATTTTTTGTCTGCTAAATCTTTAAAAAATATGGTATTTATTCACATAATGTCAAATAATTATTTTCAAGAATGATTATACCTGAAAAAGGTATTCAAATAGAAAAGTCAAACTGATTAGAGGTTAAGTAAGATTCATAAAGATTGAATAGAGGTAAAGAAGAATTGTTACAAATTAACAGTAAATGTATTCTGAGAGAAGGCAATCAACAGTTCATACGTATTGACAATGGGAATTCGATAGTACATACATATAGACACATGGATTGAGAGCAGACATTCAACTGTCATACTAATCGAGACAAGATAATCAACTGTCATACAGATTGAGACAAGACAATCAACTGTTATACAGATTGAGACAAGATAATCGACAGTCATACAGAATGAGATAACACAATCAACTGTCATACAGATTGAGATAACACAATCAACAGTCATACAGAATGATATAAGACACAACCAACTGTCATACATATTGAGATAAGACAACCAACTGTCATACAGATTGAGACAACATAATCAACTGTCATACAGATTGAGAAAAGACAATCAACTGTCATACAGATTGAGATAAGACACAATCAACTGTCATACAAATTGAAACAACATAATCAACTATCATACAGAACGCGATAAGATAATCAACAGTCATACAGAATGAGACAAGATAATTAACTGTCATACAGAATGAGACAAGATAATTAACTGTCATACAGATTGAGACAAGATAATTAACTGTCATACAGATTGAGAAAAGATAATTAACTGTCATACAGATAGAGACAAGATAATTATCTGTCAAACAGAATGAGATAAAATAATCAAATGTCATACAGATTGAGACAAGATAATTAACTGTCATACAGAATGAGACAATATAATTAACTGTCATTCAGATGGAGACAAAATAATTGTCATACAGAATGAGATAAAATAATCAACTGTCATACAGATTGAGACAAGATAATCAACTGTAATACATTTTAAGGCAAGATAATTAACTGTCATGCAGATTGAGATAAGATAATCAACTGTTATACAAATTGAGACAAGATAATCAACTCTAATACATTTTGAGACAAGATAATTAACTGTCATACAGATTGAGACAAAATAATTAACTGTCATACAGATTGAGAAAAGATAATTAACTGTCATACAGATAGAGACAAGATAATTATCTGTCATACAGAATGAGATAAGATAATCAACTGTCATACAGATTGAGACAAAATAATTAACTGTCATACAGAATGAGATGATATAATTAACTGTCATACAGATTGAGACAAGATAATTAACAGTCATACATAATGAGATAAGACAGGTAACTGTCATACAGATTGAGATAAGACAATCAAAAGTCATACAGAATGAGATAAGATAATCAACTGTCATACAGATTGAAACAACATAATCAACTCTCATACAGTTTGAAATAAGAGAATTAAATGTCATACAGATTGAGACAAAAATAATCAACACTCATACAGATTGAAACAAGATAATCAACTGTCATACAGATTGAGATAAGACAATCAACAGTCATACAGATTGAGACAAGATAATCAACCGTCATACAGAATGAGATAAGATAATTAACTGTCATACAGATTGAGACAAGATGATTAACTGTTATACATATTGAGACAAGATAATTAACTGTCATACAGATTGAGAAAAGATAATTAACTGTCATACAGATTGAGACAAGATAATTAACTGTCAAACAGATTGAGACAAGATAATTAGCTGTCATACAGATTGAGACAAGATAATTAACTGTAATACAGATTGATACAAGATAATTAACTGTCACACAGATTGAGATAAGATAATCAACAGTCGTACAGAGTTAGATAAGACAATCGATAGTCATATAGAATGAGATAAGACAATTAACTGTCATACAGATTGAGATAAGATAATCAACTGTCAAACAGATTATAATTATAATTTAATGCAAAAGACAAATGTACTAACATTCGTTTATTAAAATGTACATAAATTTTGAAAAATACAAGTCAACTGAGCCGCAAAATGACTCACTTAGCATGACGAAGCGTCTAGCTGTGAAGGTAGCAATATTAGTTCTTTTGAGCCTATTTATCAAATTATTGTAAATGTAGTAATTGAAGGTGAAGTTTGAAGTTCGTTGGGACAGAAAATATGTGTAGGCTATGAATGCAATGCGTATTTTGCTGCCCTTAAAGATCGACTTTGAAGTAGACTACATGAAAACTTACCCTTGCATGCAACGTTGTCGCTAATAGTAAGTCCGACACAAGAAATATACAAACAAGTGATTAATTGCGATCCACAGCTCAATGTGACTGACGTCATCTGATATGAAATATGACGTATGATTGTTTTTTTGAAAGGCAGATCAAGCAATGAAGCAACCCCCTTCCCCAAGGAGAAATGTATATCAAAATGAGCAGGCTTCTGTTTACTTGGTAAATAATTAATTCGAATATAATTTCTTTGGCTTTACCTATTATTCGACCATGACACAGAGAAAGATCTTTTCCAACAGTGATTTGCGTACAAGTAGATGGTAATTGACAAGGAGAAAAAAATATGTATATTAAACCAAAATATCGTATTGCACGCGTTGACTTTCTATTCCAAATGCAAGGCCCAAAAGATTGCTGCAATGTAAATTTCAAGAGAGAAAAATAGTTCCGGCAACTGGTTGTCAAGGGGCATGTCCCCATACCAAACCAGGTTATACAAAAATAATCTGCGCTCCTCAATTTAAATTTGACCAATCAGAGACTAGAATACAATATGAATTAAATTATAAGAGAATAATTTCAGTGTATTGTATGTAGTCATTAACAAGAGTTGAAAATATATTTCAAAGAATAGATTAAAACGATTGATATTTCGCACAACCATCAAAATAATTTCGACGTCAAATAAATTCAAACATATTTTGGAGTATGAAATGATATTTTTCAGACATGCATAGGTATTTATAAATGCACATTGAAAACAATTTGTCAGTAAAAATATTATATTCTCGTAATCATTTATTTTGTAGTTTCTTTGCATTAAAATAGTTAATTCTCTAACTAATATCACCTCAGCTGCCGAAAGTTCAAATTGAATATATACTACACTACACCAAAATGCACTTTATCATAAGGTGTAAACCGACTACACCGGGTATATAACGGTGTTATGAAATGAAGACCAACCATACAGATTGAGAGGAAACAAACGACAGCCATAGAGATTGAGAGGAAACAAACGACAGCGATACAGATTGAGACAGGACAATCAACAGTCATAGTGATTTATACATGTTAACGAAAATGTAAACACATGAAGGTAAAGATTGATTTTGATGCACCAGATGCGCATTTCAACAAATAATGTATCTTCATTGATGCTCAACCGAAATGTTTGAAATTCGAAATAGCAATGAAGTTTTAGAGCTATTTTAGGGGGAAACAGAGTGCCTAAAAAGTGGAGTAAAATTCATCTAAGGATAAGAGCTATGCGTGAGGGAGATAATCCTTAATATTCAAATTAATTTCTAAATTTTATAACAGGAATTAAATATACATCCGTATTTTCAAGCTAGTAACGAAGTATTTAGCTACTGGGCTGTAGAGACTCTGGGGGACTAACAGTCCACCAGCAGAGGTCTCGACGCAGGGGTCATAATGTAAAACTTATACGGTACCAATTTTGATGTACCAGATGCGCATTTCGACAAATAATGTCTCTTCCGTGATGCTATTTCGGATTTCAAACATTTCGGTTGAGCATGCAAGGTGAAGATAACGAACAGTGATCAATCTCATAACTCCTACAATGAAGATACATTATTTGTCAAAATGCGCATCTGGTGCATCAAAATTGGTACCGTGTAAGTTTTACATCAATCTTTACCTCGATGTGTTTATATTTTCGTTAACATGTATAAATCACTATGACTGTCGACTGTCCTGTCTCAATCTGTATCGCTGTCGTTTGTTTCCTCTCAATCTGTATGGCTGTCGTTTGTTTCCTCTCAATCTGTATGGATGGGCTTCATTTGATTACACCGCTGTATACCTGGTGTAGTCGGTTCACACCTTATGATAAAGTGCATTTTGGTGTAGTGTAGTATATATTCAATATGGACGTTCAGCAGCTGAGGTGATATTAGTTAGAGAATTAACTATTTTAATGCAAAGAAACTACGAAATAAATAATTACGATAATATGATATTTTTAATTACAAATTGTTTTCAATGTGCATTTATAAATACCTATGCATGTCTGAAAAATATCATTTCATACTCCGAAATATGTGTGGATTTATTTAACGTCGAAATTATTTTGATGGTTGTGCGAAATATCAATCGTTTTAATCTATTCTTTGAAATATATTTTCAACTCTTGGTCTTGACTACATGCACGGTGAAGATAACGAACAGTGATCAATCTCATAACACCTACAACCAATACAAAATAGATAGTTGGGAAAACACGGACCCCTGGACACACCAGAGGTGGGATCAGGTGCCTAGGAGGAGTAAGCATCCCCTGTTGACCGGTCACACCCGCCGTGAGCCCTATATCCTGATCAGGTAAACGGAGTTATCCGCAGTCAAAATCAGTGTGCCAAGAACGGCTTAACAATCGGTATGAAACACGTCAGACAGCATTTGACCCAATGTGAGGTTGTATTGACGAACCAGATCGTTATAACGACCATAGAATTTGCGAAATGCTGACTTCAATCGAGACTGTTGAAATCCCTGTACCATCAACTTGTTTGTCAGTAGCTTACCTCGATTTAAAAACTGACTATACCCAGAACAAGCTCTTGCATATCGAATCAGTTGAGATATATAAACACCATATGCAGGTATTAATGGAATATTGCTACACAAATATGGGAAGTTGACGATGGAGAAGCTGAAATCATTCCGTTTGTCATACAGTTGAGTCGTCAGTTTGCCGTTAATGTCTACTTTCAATAAAATATCTAAGTATGAAGCAGAATCTTGTCTCAATCTGTATGACAGTTGGTTGTCTTATCTCAATCTGTATGACAGCTGGTTGTCTTATCTCAATCTGTATGACAGCTGGTTGTCTTATCTCAATCTGTATGACTGTTGATTGTCTTATCTCAATCTGTATGACAGTTGGTTGTCTTGTCTCAATCTGTATGACAGTTGGTTGTCTTATCTCAATCTGTATGACGGTTGTCTTATCTCAATCTGTATGACAGTTGGTTGTCTTGTCTCAATCTGTATGACAGTTTGTTGTCTTGTCTCAATCTGTATGACAGTTGGTTGTCTTATCTCAATCTGTATGACAGTTGGTTGTCTTATCTCAATCTGTATGACAGTTGGTTGTCTTATCTCAATCTGTATGACAGATACAATACACTGAAATTATTCTCTTATAATTTAATTCATATTGTATTCTAGTCTCTGATTGATCAAATTTAAATTGAGGAGCGCAAATTATTTCTGTATAACCTGTTTCGGTATGGGGACATGCCTTTTGACAACCAGTTGCCGGAACTATTTTTCTCTCTCGAAATGTACATTGCAGCACTGTTTTGGGCTTTGCATTTGGAATAGAAAGTCAACGCGTGCAATACGATATTTTGGTTTAATAAACATATTTTTTCCTCGTTGTCAATTATCATCTACTTGCACGCAAATCACTGTTGCAAAAGATCTTTCTCTGTATCATGGTCGAATAATAGGTTAAACCAAAGATATTATATTCGAATTAATTATTTACCAAGTAAACATAACCCTGTTCATTTTGAAATACATTTCTCCCTGGGGAAGAGGGTTGCTTCTTTCAAAAAAATAATCATACGTCATATTTCATATCAGATGACGTCAGTCACATTGAGCTGTGGATCGCAATTAATCACTTGTTTGTATATTTCTTGTGTCGGACTTACTATTAGCGACAACGTTGCATGCAAGGGTAAGTTTTCATGTAGTCTACTTCAAAGTCGATCTTTAAGGGCAGCAAAATACGCATTGCATTCATAGCCTACACATATTTTCTGTTCCAACAAACTTCAAACTTCACCTTCAATTACTACATTTACAATAATTTGATAAATAGCCTCCGAAGAACCAATATTGCTGTCTTCACAGCTAGACGCTTCGTCGTGGTTGCTAAGTAAATCATTTTGCGGCTCAGTTGACTTGTATTTTTCAAAATGTATGTACATTTTAATAAACGAAGGTTGGTACATTTGCCTTTCGCATTAAATCATAATTATAATTTGTATGCCTGTTGATTGTCTTATCTCAATCTGTACGACAGTTGATTATCTTATCTCAATCTGTATGACTGTTGATTGTCTTATCTCAATCTGTATGACTGTTGATTGTCTTATCTCAATCTGTATGACTGTTGATTATCTTATCTCAATCTGTATGACTGTTGATTGTCTTATCTCAATCTGTATGATTGTTGGTTGTCTTATCTCAATCTGTATGACTGTTGATTGTCTTATCTCAATCTGTATGACTGATGATTGTCTTATCTCAATATGTATGACTGTTGATTGTCTTATCTCAATCTGTATGACTGTTGATTGTCTTATCTCAATTTGTATGATTGTTGGTTGTCTTATCTCATTCTCTATGACTGTTGATTGTGTTATCTCATTCTGTTTGACAGTTGATTGTCTTATCTCAATCTGTATGACTGTTGATTATCTTGTCTCAAACTGTATGACAGTTGAGTATTTTGTCTCAATCTCTATTACTGTTGATTATCTTGTCTCAATCTCTATGAAAGTTGATTGTCTTATCTCAATCTGTATGATTGTTGATTGTCTTATCTCATTCTGTATGATAGATTATTGTCTTATCTCAATCTATATGCCTGTTGATTGTCTTATCTCATTCTGTATGACAGTTGATTGTCTTATCTCAATATGTAGGATTGTTGATTGTCTTATCTCATTCTGTATGACAGTTGAATGTCTTGTCTCAATTTGTATGACTGTTGATTATCTTGTCTCAAACTGTATGATAGTTGATTATCTTGTCTCAATTTCTATGACTATTGATTATCTTGTCTCAATCTGTATGACAGTTGATTGTGTCTTATCTCAATCTGTATAACAGTTGATTATCTTATCTCAATCTGTATGACAGTTGATTATCTTGTCTCAATCTATATGACAGTTGATTGTCTTATCTCAATCTGTATGACTGTTGTCTTATCTCATTATGTATGACTGTTGATTATCTGGTCTCAATCTTTATGACAGTTGATTATCTTGTCTCAATCTGTATGACTGTTGATTATTTTGTCTCAATTTGTATGACATTTGATTATCTTGTCTCAATCTGTATGATAGTTGATTGTCTTATCTCAATCTGTATGACTGTTAATTGTCTTATCTCATTATGTATGACTGTTGAATATCTTATCTCAATATTTATGACAGTTGATTATATTGTCTCAATCTGTGTGACAGTTGATTATCTTGTCTCAATCTGTATGACAGTTGATTATCTTATCTCATTCTGTATGACAGTTGATTATCTTGTCTCAATCTGTATGACAGTTGATTATATTGTCTCAATCTGTATGACAGTTGATTATCTTGTCTCAATCTGTGTGACAGTTGATTATTTTGTCTCATTCTGTATGACAGTTGATTATCTTATCTCATTCTGTACGAGAGTTGATTATTTTGTCTCATTCTCTTTGAGAGTTGATTATTTTGTCTCATTCTGTATGAGAGTTGATTATTTTGTCTCATTCTGTATGCCTGTTGATTATCTTATCTCATTCTGTACGAGAGTTGATTATTTTGTCTCATTCTCTTTGAGAGTTGATTATTTTGTCTCATTCTGTATGCCTGTTGATTGTCTTATCTCAATCTGTTTGACAGTTGATTGTCTTATCTCAATCTGTATGACTGTTGATTTTCTTATCTCATTCTGTATAACAGTTGATTGTCTTGTCTCAATCTGTACGACAGTTGAATGTCTGCTCTTAATTTCTATGACAGTCGATTATCGTGTGTCAATATATATGCACTATCGAATTCCCATTGTCAATACGTATGAACTGTTGATTGCCTTCTCTCAGAATACATTTACTGTTAATTTGTAACAATTCTTCTTTACCTCTATTCAATCTTTATGAATCTTACTTAACTTCTAATCAGTTTGACTTTTCTATTTGAATACCCTTTTCAGCTATAATCATTCTTGAAAAGAATTGTTTTACATTATGTGAATAAATACCATATTTTTTAAAGATTTAGCAGACAAAAAATAAGATAATTTATTTGCACAGTATATACATATAACACTCAAAATACAATAATAATGCATTACTCTTTATCCAACAATCGGAATGTGAATCTCAGCAGCACTACAATACAAAGAAAACATGTGAATAGCTTTATTTATAAGCTGAAAGATGTGTATCACTTCTTAGAAACTCCTACAGAAATATTAACATGATTTTACGATGCAATAAAACTTATAAAACAGCGATAATCCATGAAGTCGATATACATGTACCATGATAATTCACGGAATCCACATTGGTGTTCATGATGCTATGATGGAATAACAATCATTATGTCCGACATCAAGCATTTAGAAAGAATAAAGCGATATAATGGTAAAGTTGGAACGATTTTAGTGAAAAGTAATATCCGGAATCAAAGCGTTGAAAATTTTAATTCAGAGATGATAATTGTGTATTACTACAGATACAAGAAGCTGCTTTATTTCACCAGATTTATTCAAAAATATCAAACTTATATCGTCTGCAACTGCCTCCGACAAAATTAAGAATCTGTAATCAACCTGGGGTACCTGTAAAATAATAGACTGAGATCGAGATATAGGGCTCACGGCGGGTGTGACCGGTTGACATGGGATGCTCACTATTTCAAGTAAGACGATATCAACATCATGAGATGTAAATGATACCAATATTTCCCTACATAAATCCTTGAAGGATGTAATATGAGAAAACAAAAGTGAAAACATACGGCATTTCGCAGATATACGTGTTCAGATCAGTGCAGGGGTCATCTGACCACGTCATGTCAAACCCTTGACCTGGATCGTTTCTAATGACAACACAATTTTCATTTCCCCATCGGTTGTTGGGCTGGTCGGGACCCCAGTTCAAATAAGTGGCATTCTGTCCAGAAGAAATCCATACAAATTCGCCCTCGTTGACAATATCGTTGACACCAATATAGTAAGCATTAGATCCTGGAATGTAATGGAACGACAGAGTAGAGTACAATTATAGTTTTGAGTCGATCTTAATGTATATCAATCACAAGGAAAAAGGTATCTGTTTTGGGTTGTGAATGGAGATGGACATACCGGAGTGCCTAATCAGGTTGGCCAGATAGTTTTGTGTGTTGGCGCTATCTATGGTGGCAATGGAGGCAGGTCTACGGTACTGGGCTCCTAGCATTTCACAGAGTATCTGCAAGAAAGCGATGACGTCATTCTACATGCATGAAGGCATTTATCAAGGACGATTATCTTTGAAATAATGTCTTTTGTAGAAAGAGAATAACGGA
This sequence comes from Ostrea edulis, assembly GCF_947568905.1. Lineage (NCBI taxonomy): Eukaryota > Metazoa > Mollusca > Bivalvia > Ostreida > Ostreidae > Ostrea > Ostrea edulis. The sequence continues at coordinate 87,559,470 of NC_079169.1, forward strand.
TATTTACCAGAGCGTCCGAAAACGTCTCATTGTCTCTACTGAAGAAGTAACAGTTGTTCCTATGTCCAGACCAGTGTGCAGGACAGGCAGCGAACACTAGAAGAGAGTTCAGGGGCCCGTTTTACAAAAGGTCGTAAGTCTTAAAATTAGTCGTAAGACATAACTTACGATGAGAGACCGTTTTACAAAGATTTAGGATTTACGAGTTACGTTGAAATTCGACCTTAAGTCTACGACCGCCCGGGGGCGACCCTATGTCCCAAGTTTTGTCGTAAGTGCTCCATAAAATCTTTGTTACTATGGTTATTAAAATAATTCAACATGGCTGCATTTCTAATGTTTAATGTTATGAATGAGACTCATAAAAAACGTGCGCTGTGGGTGTTTTGCGATAAAAATAATCCATTGGACTACTTCAATGATGTTGAGGTAGTCGAGAGGTATCGTTTACCCAGGCGGTATCTCTACGAGTTAACATATTTAGTGCGGGGAGACGTAGAGCATCCTACAAACCTAAGCAAGGCTGTACCAGCTGTTATTCAAGTACATGCCATGATTCATTATTGTCTGCACACATAAAGGCCTGTCCTGCCTCCTTTGTTTACTACAATGCGTCACCTCCTCTGATGACTTCGTCACACAAAATGTGGTTACGTACTCGTATATCTCCGTCAGTGCGCAAATCAAACAAATGTAGCAAGTGTGTGCCATAAGACCCATTGCAATGTTTTACAATGTTTGTATATTCCTGCATAGACCATACTTTTTCCAATGATCATGATGATGTTGACTACTTCAAGCATTTTTAAAAAGAATATGCATGTCATATCAGATCTTATTTCGACGCACCCATCCACACGTAGGCCTAGTTATGTACACCTATATTATACATGTATGCACTTACATGTACTAGGACATCATTTATTTGCACGGTGTTATCCAATACCATGGTAGATTTATACCAATTATTAGCATGTATGAGAAAGACACTGTATTGGGAAAAATTGTGAGTGAATTAATCCCTAACCCTTTTCCACGTCCGCCCCCATCCATTGAATTATCAGTTAGGCCTATTAGTATGTTTGTAAATGTATTTCAAATGGAAAAATACATTGTGAGTGAATTAATTAATTAATAACTACAGCCCCCCATTATACCAGTTATTAGTATTTATGAAAAAATAGACGGTGTTGCATTTTTTTTTAACTGTGATTGAATGCCCCCCCCCCCCTAACAAGTACCATCATCGATCATATTGCTTGTTATATAGCCATTAACGAACTGCAAAGATTCACCTTTCCGTCCTATATTAGACCACTTGATACAGCCACGTACCTGTAGAATAATGATTTTATATCACCTAGTATATCATGTAGATTATAATACACAAGAATAACTCTTATCTAAAATCTAACTTTTAAAAAATCAAGTTAACTTCCTTGATATTGGAAATCTGTAATTAATATTAAGATAATTAGGAATATATATAATTTGAGATCAAATAATAAGTCTAATTATTCATATAATACGCATGCATTAGCACAACTAACTTATAATTAGCAATCTGACCCCCCCCTCCCACCTTAGTCTTGTAACTCGAATATAAATACATGTGCATTTGTATATATGTATGTAAAAACAAAATACTTGCTTATAACATACTATGCAGTAATTAAGAATTATTTATATGTACATGTATTGATCAGCTTCAAATGGTCAACATTCAATCAACAGGTTTTGGCTACAGTCAGGTGCCTTACTACCCCCCCCCCCTTGATTTATTTTGGCGATATTTTCTTCAAAATGTGTGGATTCCCTGTCTATCCCATTCCAATTTAGATAGTCGTTTCACTGTTAGTATGAATTAGTAGCTTATTAATTAATGTATCAATTCAGATTGTATGCCAACAAGTTTGGTAAATCAATAGATTGAATTGAATAAATTTACTTCGCTTAATTAGCAATGCAAATATATAATTTAAAGTCAATTTGCTCCAATTTTCTTTCCTCCCCAGTGTCTGTGCGTCAAACTGTCGGGTTTCCCGCGGTATCTATGTTCAATTCTACAACTTCATGCGCTGAAGAGTTCCATATACGACTTGCGACAAAAGAATTTACGATATACGATTACGATACATTTTGTAAAACGGTCCTACGATCTGTCGTAAGTTCTTCAAATTTATGACTTAGGACTTAAAATTTACGACCTTTTGTAAAACGGGCCCCTGAATTGTTAGTAGGCAGAACTGAAAATAAAATTCATTTATTTCTAATCTTTCTTAGTAATTTGAAAAAGCAAACACAAAAAATTATTAGTAAGCTGTGATCTCCAATTTCCCCAGTCCCTGTAATTTAAGCCCCTTTTTATTGCGGTAAAATGCTGATATTAATAATGGTACAATCAACATCCTTCTAAACGTACCTGTGGTCAGCGCTGCGAGAAAGATGAGGAGCTGGATATTCATTTTGGACGGTGGATTAATAATGATCTGCAGAGAAACCAATTTCTTGCTTTTATATAGTGGTGTAATTTTGATAAGATTTTAGGTTCGTGAAGAAAGGTAAGAAAACAGAACATAATCAAACAGGACTATGTTGAAGGAGAAAGATCAAAATGTAGAACATTGTCAAGACGTCGTGTCCACTACCTATACGTGATGCACGTTTCAGATTATCTAGATATGCAATTCTTTCTCGTTAGTGGAAACTGAAATATCAAATATTTTAGTTCTCATGATTTGGTACACCGACTTTCACCCACGTACAAAGCAAATGATGCACTAGTAAATTTGTTTTAAAAAATACCAATTTATACCATGTAGAGTAGTGCAAATGCAAGGTGAAGATAACGAACAGTGATCAATCTCATAACTCCTACAAGCAATACAAATTAGATAGTTGGGCAAACACGGACCCCTGGACACACCAGAGGTGGGATCAGGTGCCTAGGAGGAGTAAGCATCCCCTGTTGACCGGTCACACCCGCCGTGAGCCCCAAATCCTGATCAGGTAAACAGAGTTATCCGCAGTCAAAATCAGTGTGACAAGAACGGCTTAACAATCGGTATGAAACACGTCAGGCAGCATTTGACCCAATGCGAGGTTGTATTGACGACCTAGATCGTTATAACGACCATAGAATTTGCGAAATGCTGACTTCAATCGAGACTGTTGAAATCCCTGTACCATCAACTTGTTTGTCAGTAGCTTACCTCGATTTAAAAACTGACTATACCCAGAATAATAAAATATCTTTAGACAAATAAAATTAACGAAATAGTCTGCATTACGTTTCTTAAGTAAAGGTGTGAAACATTATTCTGTTTCTGGGTTTTTATATCCACAAATACAACTCATCAACGTAAGATATGTTAAAGTCATGGAAACGGAATTAAATATCTAAATCTGATGCTTTTTACCTTAAGCTGGTGGTGCCTCTAATTCAGCAAAATATTCTCGCAGGTCGTACAACTGCAAACAGTGAATGACTGGGAGAGTTACGGTATGCTCACAGGGGTATCTAAATACAAGTATTACTGCGACACATTGTATATACTGATTATCAACTAGAAATTATAGAATAATTCATCAAGAAAGTTACATGATTTTCATTTCTTCATGCTGTGTACTTCGAAATTAATGTCCTACATTCATCCAAATCCACATGCATTGTTATATTTTTCATTCCGTATTGAATTCGCCGTAAAACCTTTATTGCTCCTGTAAAGAAATCAAAATTGGGACCAAATTCCCCCAATATGTAATAATTATGATAAACAGTGTTATCATGTTTTCATGCAGTATACATTGATAATCTTCGTTTCCTTTCACCCAATGTCGTGTAGTCAAATCTTACGCCTACTAAATTAAACGTGATGATTGTAAGGTCTTCATCCACCTAGGAGATGTGAATGGTGTTCTTCTTTAGGTTCTACATTATAACCTTTCTCTCCGTCACTTTTTATCAAAATCGCAGCACTATATAAGTGCACCAACTTGGTTTCTCTACAGATTACAAATAATCAACCGTCCAAAATGAATATTCAGCTCCTCATCTTTCTCACAGCACTGACCACAGGTAAGTTTATTTGGATGCATATTCTATTCAAGTACTAAAGAATGGCAGAAACTGTTCTTTGATTTTAATCATTAGTGAATTTCATTTGAAGTACTCTACATTTTTCAAATATTCGGATTCTTGGAAAAGTTTCCTTTAGTTTCATTTGAGTTTCTGTTTCGGGAGGTGGGGTAGATGGTTTGTTTTCAGACCTACACATGTATGATTACATGATTTTAATCTTTGATTGAAGTATTCGCTGTTTGTCCCACTAACTGGCGTGCACACAATGACAGATGTTTCTTCCTCAGCAAAGACAACGAGACGCTTGCCGGAGCATTGGTAAACATTCATTTCTCTGTCCTTACCTACATTAAATCTACTCTAGAATCGTCATTCATGACATGTAACACAGATTGCAACAAATCTCAAAGCTGTAATTGATGACGTATAACACAGACTCTTCTTTTCCTTAAGAAACTCTGCCAAGCAATTGGTTCTCAGTATGGCAGGACTGCGTCTTTGGCCACAGTGGACGATGTCGCGACACAGAAATTTCTTGAAAACCCCGTCAAACAGTCTGGTTTGTGATTCCTCAATGTTTATTCCAAGAACAAATATTTCTATTTTAAAAAAATGTAATGTAATGCCCTTGTCAAAATGAAATATTTGAAATTCCTATTTAAATTCACTTACATATTTATAACTTAATCTACATATTAGGATACAATGGTTTCTACATCGGTTTAACTGATATCGTCGAAGAAGACACATTTGTTTGGATATCCTCCGGTAAAACTGCTACCTATACCAACTGGGGTACCATCCAGCCTAACAACAGATATGGAAACGAAAATTGTGTAGTCTTTCGAAATGAACCAGGCTATGTAATGACGTGGACAGATGATCCTTGCACCGATCTCAACAATTATATATGTGAAATGGCGTAGGTTTTATTCATTCTCTTCCATACCACTAGTTTCATTTTGATGGAAGTCACCTGAGCTTAAGAAATGGGCTTGCTTTTCTGATCGAAGTAGTCCGCTCATCATTCTAATTCTCTTTCGTTGGTATTTTATTTACTGTGTAAAAGGAATTTTCAGAATATTCTTCATTTCCTTTCTACAGACCACATTAGAAATTCAGACAAGCTAGGTACAACATGACCGCCGTTAAGGTCAATTCAGACCAAGGGAAATTTAAAGTGAAGTGGTAATAGGGTGATATTGAAGATGAAGCATTTAGATAAGATCCTTACAAATAAGAGGAGGGTGAAGTTGGTGTGTTAAAATAAGGATAAGATCAAATTGACGTATCAAGACGTCTACAAATTGAGAACAAGGGTTAGGTCATGAAAAGTTCGACTCAAATAATGATGGAAGGAAATGATAACATGCCTGTATTGGGGACATAAGTATAGCAGAAGTCTCATTACTGTATCAGTAGATTTAATCCAGTAACTGTGGTGACCATTGGACATTAAATTATCATTTTATTGAACATATATCGTGATTTTCTGTTCCATAAATTTAAATTGTTGAAATGACATAGTGTTTCCGCTATTCTGTGATTAATATCGTTCACCCAGATGTCGAAATTAGTCTTTATACTATGAATTTCATCAATTCTATTTGTTCTCTTGACATGTTGGTTGAATAATTTCCCAGTAGTATGTTAGATGATTAATATTTTAAACAACTAAATTAAGATCAATCTATATTACAGGCATCACGGTATACAAATGTGTACATTTGTTATCAAATTGCTTTAACATTTGTGAGGTGTTAGCCATTTTTCATATTTCTGATTTAATTCTCCCCAAAAAATAATCATTGAAGGCAGTATTTGCTCCGTGTACACTCCTGTAATATTACTGTTCTAGAACACTGAACGAAAGCTGGTTTTCACATCATATCTTTGACATTGTATCTTTTATGTTTGATTCTCTGGAGATCGTGACTTTCTTATATATATATATATATATATATATATATATATATATATATATATCAGTTGTGTGATAAATATACCAAAGTATATATAATTGCTGTGTTAATTCTATTGTTTTGTAGTGTTGCTGAGATTCACGTACGCCATGCTTTATAAAGACGTCCTTCCTCTAACTTGTATTCTGTGTTTTGAATGTGTTCAATAAACAATTAACAAATCAATTTATTTTTTCTTCTTCAAATCAATTCAGTACTTCTTTACAAAATGGCAAAGATTTAAGAGAAGCTGAGTTTGAAATATTGTTGTAGATTATTTTGAGCATTGGGTCAAGGGATGCTTACGATATATCTTGCGCTATATCTTGATCAGGTAAACAGAGTGATCCGTAGTCAAAATCAGTGTGCCAAAACGGCCTATGAATGGTGTCAAACAAGTCAGATAGTGTTCACTTTACCCACATATCGTAGTTGTAAATTAGATCGTTATAACGACAATACAATTGCGAAATGCTGACTTTAAACGAGATTATTGAAACCGCTACAACAAAAACCTACTTGTCAGTTGTCTGGCTCCATTTAAGAATTATCATACGCAGAACATGATCTTGTTTGTCGAACCAGTTGAAATACATAAATATCATATGCAGGTGATTTTGTAATATTCCTACATGATTACGGGAAGTTGCCCAACTATGTATTTTGTATTGCTTGTAGGAGTTATGAGATTGATCACTGTTCGTTATCTTCACCTTTCATAGAGAAGCTGAAGTCATCTCGTTTGTTGAGTTGTTACATTGCTGTTTCCAATCAACTTCAATAAAATATCCAAGTGGAAGCAGACGTAGAAGACTTTGTTGTGCTTCTTATTTCGAATTTACTGGGATAAATATATCCAATCAACATATGAATGAAAATGAGTATCATTAATAGATAAAACGTCGTCGATTTGTCTAAATGTGGAGTTGAAGGTCACAGCGATATGTTTTCTTCTCATGAAGAAGCTTTTGGATAGATTTGCCTTGTAAGAATGCAGAAACATGTCCGCTAGTGAAGGAGTACAATTCGTACCCATAGGAATTCCAACAGAGTGTTGGAAGACCTAGTAACCAAAGACTACTTAGATACTGTCAACGAGGAACTCCAGCATATTCTTGATACATATATCAACTTCAGAGTACCTGTGCGTAGAATCAGAGTAGCATTAAACAAAGTAATTTTTAGGAAACTGATCACAAGATATAAATATTTCCGTGTTCCATTTTTATTGACGACGCACTGTTTATGATGCCAAAGACCTCATTCTTTAATTTATTGTGAGGAATGGTGTAAAGTGTTGAAATGTCACTTTTCAATGTTATTGATTTGGGAAAATCTTTGTTATTTTAGGTTTGCTAAACGTTCCTTCAAATTTATTTAGAATCTGTATTTGATATACGAGTATTACACTTCTCGAATATGTTGTGGCACATTTATTTTCCTCTTCACAGCAGTTAAAATGTATACTGAGGAGCTAAGTTAAGATATATATATATATATATATATATATATATATATATATATATATATATACATACATACATACATACATATATATATACATACATATATATATACATATAGATATATAAGCAGTAAGTACTAACAACACCCGATACCTAAAAGTGTCGGCTCCACAACATGGATACAAGGTCAAATACAAAATATTTTGCTTTACAAAAAAGTGTTTATATATATATACATACCCGATCATGGTACAAACTCTCTAAACCATAGTCAGTAAACACGCTTTACAACGTAACCACCACCATTTTTATCACTCAGTACAATAGTGTATCACTCTTCTCACCAATGTAGTTTATCGATACTTGTTTTTGTGTGTTATTTGTTTGTGTAATTTATGTCTCTTGATAAAGACGCGGGTTGCGTCGAAAATTTGAGTTTTAAATAACCAACAGTGTCGTGGCCTTTTCAGTGCTTTTATATATATATATATATATATATATATATATATATATATATATATATATTGATATTGCACAAAATGTCTATGGTATAGGAAATAAGTAAAAAAAATTATATCCAACGATGACTAAATACAAATGATGCTGTCTTGTCAGGATATAGGGCTCACGTCGGGTGTGACCAGTCGACAGAGGATGCTTAATCCTCCTAGGCACCTGATCCCACGTCTGGTGTATGCAGGGGTTCGTGTTTGCCCAACTATCTATTTTGTATTGCTTGTAGGGGTTATGAGATTGTTCACTGTTCGTATATATATATATATATATATATATATATATATATATATATATAAAGTAAACATCTTTTGTCGACCGGTCACAACCGCCGTTAGCGGCCTAGCAATCGGTATGAAACACGTCAGACAGTATTTGACCCAATGATAGATTGTGTTGTCGAATTAGATCGTTATAGTGACCATAGAATTTGCAAAATGCTGACTTCAATCGAGAATGGTGAAATCTTGTACCATCAAATTGTTTGTCAGTAGCTTGCCTTGATTTAAAAAACTGACTATACGCAGAACAAGGTCTTGTGTATCGAATCGGTTGAGGGATATAAACACCATATACAGGTGATAATAGAATATTGCTACATAACAATGGGAAGTTGACGATGGAGAAGCTGAAATCATTACGCTTGTCATACAGTTGAATTGTCACTTTGCCATTAATATCTACTATGAATGAGAGTTATTATTGTTAATAAACAAAACATCGTCGACATATCTAAATGTCGAATTGAAGGCCATAGCAAGATATTTTTTCTTTTCACGTAGAAGTTTTTGAATAAATTCTGCTTGATATGAATATAGAAACATGAATGCTAACAAAGGAGCACAATTCGTGCCCATGGGAATTCCAACAGAGTGATGGAAGACTGATCACCAAATTTATGGTAAGGAATGGTCGTTTATAGTGTTGAAAAGTCATATGTTTTGATGTTATTGATTTGGGAAAATTTTGCGATTTCAAGTTTACTAAAAGTTCTTTTGAATTGTATAGAATCCACATTTGATTAACACCACTTCTGGCATATGTAATCGCACAGTAAGTTTGAAGTTTTTCCTTCACAGCTGTTAATATTTTCTTGAGGAATAAAGTTAGGGGCTTGGTAGAGCAATTACTAGATCCAGTAATGTGTCTTTGTTCGTAAGGGTTTTTATGTAGTTTAGGAATCCAATATAGGTACGGTAACTCATATTTATTTACCCATTGACTGGGATATCAAATGTGTCTAAAACTGAAGCATGGTTTTGAAGAATTTTCTCTTTTGGAAGAGCAGTTGGAGTATAAGTACGAATACCAAAAATGGAATTAATGCCAAGTTCGTTTAAAATACCGTTGTAATAATGAGCCTTACAAACAAAGACAATGTTGTTACTAGCTTTGTCAGATGGAACAAAAACATATTTCTCATGTAACCTATCTAATTATTTTATCACTTCTGGTTTACTAAACACAGAAGGATAGATGATACGTACTTTTGACTTAATCAGTCTAATGCGGGATTTTAATATTCTTATGGCTTTTAACCCATTTTGACAATGCATCAAGTTCTTCTTCATATTTAGCCCATCGTCTGGTATAATTTTCGACAGAATTCATAATAGAGATGAAGTTATGTCGCCAATTAAAGGACCGAGGTTCTCTGTATTTAGGATCTTTTAGAATAAAGGATTTGAGGTCCTCATATTCAACTATATCAACATCACTAGTGATGACATATCCAGCTGGACAATAGTTGAAAGAAGATGAACAAGAATAAGTTGGTAGATTACGTATAAGATGGTCTGTATCTAAGCACTGCAAAGTTTGTTTATAATTAAAAAGTTTGGATGCAATAATAGAAGTATAGCTGTAGAAAATACAGGGTGTAGACGTGAACCTGAAATAAGTTGGAATACACGACTGAACCCTTTTATGATGAAGAATGTTGCTTATGTTGACGGCATATATTTCTTTGTTTGTAAATTTGAGTTTAAGGAACTGGCGGCATGATTTGGAAGGATATCATTCATAACCCGTGCTGGTTTAAAGAGCCTGTGATAGGCAACATCCATAATCGTGGAGTTCAGTCTGTATTCAGGTGTTGAAAAATCCAAGTATAGACTAGCTGTAGCTTCTTCAAACAACGTATGTAAAACTCTCAATGGAACAGAGTAAAGTTTTGTACGAATATGATGTGGACCTAATTGTCTGCTGATGTAAGGCAAATGTGAATCATATGTGACATCATTTATGCTTGGTCTTTTATATGAACGATGTCCATGATTACGTTTCTGTCTTTGAGTATTTAGAAAGAGTCCCATCACATTCACGTTATTTCCTTGTGGACTAGTTAAATTTCCCACATCATATACATTATCATTGCATGCATATGGAAATGCAGTGACTAGGGTCCTGATCCAGTGATCTTCTCGTTGTCTACGAAAAGGGGTGCCTAATGTTGGATTGTTTGTGTGATGGTAAATGTTTTCCAAAATCCTTACCCTCATGGACAAAATGAAGTGGTCCGGTGCATTGAAATGCTTGTAAAGAAGTTGGTTACCACCATAATTTATAGGAAATATGTGTCCCGATATTCTTTTATTAAGTGAATCCTTGGTTTCTTCCACATGATTTAAGCCACACAGGTTACACATAATGGCATGGAAAACGTTAAAAGATTTACAAGTCAAATTATCAAACGTTTTGGTACAGAGACTACGTCCAGTGAGGTTACTACTAAATGAATTTTTTGCAGAACATTTTGAGATCGAGAGCATGGGATCTGAAAAGGAATTATCAAAAATATCTCTTAAAGACCCAAATATAATACCCTGCGGTTTCTTCACGGATGACTGAATGTGGGCGGAGCTCATCTATGGTCATTGTTATTTACGTAAAATTTACATGGCCAAAATATCAAGGTGTCATGTATACTTTTGATATACACAGGACATGTGTCAGGGGCGTCTGCAGAGTTTCTCTGGTGATAGTGTTTGTATCTATAACGGTAGCTGATACAGTCTACACCCACCACCCCTATTTTCCTCTCTCTTCCTCTCTCTCTCTCTCTCTCTCTCTCTCTCTCTCTCTCTCTCTCTCATTTATTTGCTGACTGAATAAATTATTTTATAAACATAGATCTATCATTAAATGATAATATAAATTATTTCAGTAAGTTACAAGTTTTAGAATTTAATGTGCAAAGTGTTGTTTGATTTCTGATTGTGTAATTTATAATACATGCATATAGTGGAGAAAAGAATACAATTATATTAAAATTGCATTGTTAATAATTGCAAGAAAATAGCAGTTGTTGAGAGGTCCATGCTATCAAAACTCTGGTATACTGGGCTTCCTCAAGATCTAAAGAATGCCTGTACTAATTGACTGTTATTGCTATCAAAACACCTATCTGAGGTCCCTCTAGAACAGTCTCTGCAGATGTCACTCCAACTGAGATCTATTGTTAAATGTTTGAATGACAGGCGACTTACCATTTGGGGGTGTTAACTTAAAACTGGGTTTGTAAAGGAACATAACGGTCTTTAATTTGGGTATAAGAATTTTGGTTTCTGTACCAAAGCTGACAATTTGACGATTGTACATAAGACAAATCTTTGATATCTCGAAGGATAATCCGAGGGTCACCAACCGATCTGTAAGAGCCTGATTATGTTATATCCCCTGTACCCCACAACTTTGCAGGTCACAGAGAAAATTCAAGAACTTCTGCAAAATATGGGACTTGGATAGAATCATTATTTGTGAGCCCAGAGCTATGGATCTTGTGCAACATACTAAATAGTTAATTTCATGGAAAACAAGTACACATACCCCTGTATTACATGCCATTTTTAAAGACAGTAATATTGCATAATTATAGAGGAAATGTCATTGTGCATTGTTATATTTCTTTGATATATCAAAATCAGTAAACAATTGAAAATGAAAATAGTAATTTTATAACTTTAATCAATATGTTTGAATTTGTCTTGCAAATCAAACTTTAAGTATATGTTGGTAAACTTTTCTCGAGTACCAAGAGATTTGATGCCGAGGGACCAAATCGAGTGGCCAGAGAAAAGTTTAACAACATACTTAGTACATATTTCACACGAGAAATGAGAATTCTTTGTGGTCTCTATTTAATTTATTTTACCCTGCCGTATTTTTCATCCTTTAATCAAGATCATCAGCATTTATTTTGATTGGTCCAATTTTGTTTTGGTGGGGTTTGATAATTTCTGCCCTAAAGGGGGGGGGGGTTACCTGTATTTAACAGCCAGGTGAGGGTGCATATTGTGTAGTTTTCAAGTGTTATTAGGTTTTTCGTACACATCCAATATATCTTCATCCATGTTTCAAGAGTGTCCACCACGTATTTTCAAATAAATAAGCTAAAGACTTACTAAAACTATTGTTTTGAACATTTTCGGATGATAGATTACTGGATGTATCGCTTTATGATTGAAGTCCGATGGTGAGTACACATCCTATACCATTTTTATGAAGTGTTAGTGATGGAGCAGAACAGATACCTGAGAGAGAGAGAGAGAGAGAGAGAGAGAGAGAGAGAGAGAGAGAGCAAATACAGCATGTCTGTTCTCTTGTTTCTTTTGGTCTCCGAAGCTCCCCTAATGTTTGTATTTTTGTTTTAATATTCAATGTTCTATACCAAGTCTGGTACATATGTAACTGATACACCGTAATCAGAAAGCGCGACTCCCTTCCTAAATTCTTACCAATCATCGATAATTATTGGTCTAATAATTAGAAATAGAGGCACGGTTACCCAACCATGAAGCTTTGACTGGGGGTGTACCAAGATATTTGGTACACGCAAAAATCTTTTTTTCGAGGTGTCAAACATGCACTAATTAAACATTTCACATCATGGATGACTATGAACATTATATTTTGTTAAAAGTTTTCATAGATACAATTAATTGATACTTTATTCTCATAAATATACAGTCATACAGTACAGAAAGAAAATTGTCTTCATGGGAATAATTGCCACCACCCCCCAAACATATATATATATATATATATATATATATATATATATATATATATATTTGTCGAAATGCGCATCTGGTCCATCAAAATTGGTACCGTATAAGTTTTACATTATGACCCCTGGGTCGAGGCCTCTGCTGGCGGACTGTTAATCCCCGAGGGTCTCTACAGCCCAGTAGCTAAGTACTTCGTTACTAGCTTGAAAATACGGATGTATATTTAATTGCTGTTATAAAATTTAGAAATTCATTTCAAAATTAAGGATTATTTCCCTCATGCATAGCTCTTATCCTTTGACGAATTTGGCTCCACTTGTTTGGCACGCTGTTTTTAGCTATATTTAGATCTGAAGAGACATTATTTGTCGAAATGCGCATCTGGTGCATCAAAATTGGTACCGTATAAGTTTTACATGATGACCCCTGGGTCGAGGCATCTGCTGGTGGACTGTTAGTCCCCGAGGGTCTCTACAGCCCAGTAGCTAAGTACTTCGTTACTAGCTTGAAAATACGGATGTATATTTAATTCCTGTTATAAAATTTAGAAATTCATTTCAAAATTAAGGATTATCTCCCTCATGCATAGCTCTTATCCTTGGACGAATTTGGCTCCACTTTTTTGGCAACTGTTTTTGGCTATATTTAGCTCTAATACTTCATAGTTATTTCGGATTTCAAACATTTCGGTTGAGCATCACTGAAGAGACATTATTTGTCGAAATCCGCATCTGGTGCATCAAAATTGATACCGTATAAGTTTTACATATAAAACACTTTTTTGTAAAGCAAAATGTTTTGTATTTGATCTTGTATCCATGTTGTGGAGCCGACACTTTCAGGTATCGGGTGTTGTTAGAACTTAGTGCTTATATATATTTATATCTTAACTTAGCTCTTCAGTATACATTTTAACTGCTGTGAAGAGGAAAATAAATGTGCCACAACATATTCGAGAAGTGTAATACTCGTATATCAAATATGGATTCTAAATAAATTTGAAGGAACGTTTAGCAAACCTAAAATAACAAAGATTTTCCCAAATCAATAACATTGAAAAGTGACATTTCAACACTTTACACCATTCCTCACAATAAATTAAAGAATGAGGTCTTTGGCATCATAAACAGTGCGTCGTCAATAAAAATGGAACACGGAAATATTTATATCTTGTGATCAGTTTCCTAAAAATTACTTTGTTTAATGCTACTCTGATTCTACGCACAGGTACTCTGAAGTTGATATATGTATCAAGAATATGCTGGAGTTCCTCGTTGACAGTATCTAAGTAGTCTTTGGTTACTAGGTCTTCCAACACTCTGTTGGAATTCCTATGGGTACGAATTGTACTCCTTCACTAGCGGACATGTTTCTGCATTCTTATAAGGCAAATCTATCCAAAAGCTTCTACATGAGAAGAAAACATATCGCTGTGACCTTCAACTCCACATTTAGACAAATCGACGACGTTTTATCTATTAATGATACTCATTTTCATTCATATGTTGATTGGATATATTTATCCCAGTGAATTCGAAATAAGAAACACAACAAAGTCTTCTACGTCTGCTTCCACTTGGATATTTTATTGGAAACAGCAATGAAACAACTCAATTGCAACAAACGAGATGACTTCAGCTTCTCTATCGTCAACTTCCCGTAATCATGTAGCAATATTACAAAATCACCTGCATATGATATTTGTATTTCAACTGGTTCGATAAACAAGAGCATCTTCTGCGTATGATAATTCTTAAATGGAGCCAGACTATTGATAAATAAGTTTTTGTTATAGCGGTTTCAATAATCTCGTTTAAAGTCAGCATTTCGCAATTGTATTGTCGTTATAACGATCTAATTTACAACTACGATATGTTGGTAAAATGAACACTATCTGACTTGTTTGACACCATTCTTAGGCCGTTTTGACACACTGATTTTGAAGACGAATCACTCTGTTTACCTGATCAAGATATATCGTAAGTATCCCTTGCCCCAATGCTCAAAATAATCTACAACAATATTTCAAACTTCTCTACCATTCCATAACATTCAGCTTCTCTTAAATCTTTGCCATTTTGTAAAGAAATATTGAATTGATTTGAAGAAAAAAATGAATTGATTTGTTAATTGTTTATTGAAAACATTCATAACACAGAATACAAGTTAGAGTAAGGACATCTTTATACAGCATGGCGTACGTGAATCTCAGCAACACTACAAAACAATAGAATTAACACAGCAATTATATATACTTTGGTATATTTATCACACAACTGATCTATATATATATATGTCAGAAAGTCACGATCTCCAGAGAATCAAACATAAAAGATACAATGTTAAAGATATGTTCTGAAAACCAGCTTTCATTCAGTGTTCTAGAACAGTAATATTACAGGAGTGTACACGGAGCAAATACTGCCTTCAATGATTATTTTGTTGGGAGAATTAAATCAGAAATATGAAAAATGGCTAACACCTCACAAATGTTAAAGCAATTTGATAACAAATGTACACATTTGTATACCGTGATGCCTGTAATATAGATTGATCTTAATTTAGTTGTTTAAAATATTAATCATCTTTACATACTACTGGGAAATTATTGAACCAACATGTCAAGAGAACAAATAGAATTGATGAAATTCATAGTATAAAGACTAATTTCGACATCTGGGTGAACGATATTAATCACAGAATAGCGGTAACACTATGTCATTGCAGCAATTTAAATTTATGGAACAGAAAATCACGATATATGTTCAATAAAATGATAATTTAATGTCCAATGGTCACCACAGTTACTGGATTAAATCTACTGATACAGTAATGAGACTTATGCTATACTTATGTCCACGATACAGGCATGTTATCATTTCCTTCCATCATTATTTGAGTCGAAATTTTCATGACCCAACCCTTTTGTTCTCAATTTGTAGACGTCTTGATATGTCAATTTGACCTTACCCTTATTTTAACACACCAACTTCACCCTCCTCTTATTTGTAAGGATCTTATCTAAATGCTTCATCTTCAATATCACCCTATTACCATTTCAATTTAAATCTCCCTTGGTCTGAATTTACCTTAACGGCGGTCATGTTGTACCTAGCTTGCTTAAATTTCTAATGTGGTCTGTAGAGAGGAAATGAAGAATATTCTGAAAATTCCTTCTACACAGTAAATAAAATACCAACGAAAGAGAATTAGAATGATGATGGGAATTCTTCGATCAGAAAAGCAAGCCCATGTCTTAAGCTCAGGTGACTTCCATCAAAATGAAACTAGTGATATGGAAGAGAATGAATAAAACCTACGCCATTTCACATATATAATTGTTGAGATCGGTGCAAGGATCATCTGTCCACGTCATTACATAGCCTGGTTCATTTCGAAAGACCACACAATTTTCGTTTCCATATCTGTTGTTAGGCTGGATGGTACCCCAGTTGGTATAGGTAGCAGTTTTACCGGAGGATATCCAAACAAATGTGTCTTCTTCGACGATATCAGTTAAACCGATGTAGAAACCATGGTATCCTAATATGTAGACAAAGTTATCAATATGTTAGTGAATTCAAATAGGAATATCAAATATTTCATTGTGACAAGGGTATTCATTTACATTCTTTTTAAATAGAAATATTTGATCTTGGAATAAACATTGAGGAATCACAAACCAGACTGTTTGACGGGGTTTTCAAGAAATTTCTGTGTCGCGACATCGTCCACTGTGGCCAAAGACGCAGTCCTGCCATACTGAGAACCAATTGCTTGGCAGAGTTTCTTTGGGAAAAGAAGAGAGTCTGTGTTATTCGTCATCACTTACAGCTTTGAGATTTGTTGCAATCTGTGTTACATGTCATGAATGACGATTCTAGAGTAGATTTAATGTATGTAAGGACAGAGAAATGAATGTTTACCAATGCTCCGGCAAGCGTCTCGTTGTCTTTGCTGAGGAAAAAGCATCTGTCATTGTGTGCACTCCAGTTAGTGGGACAAACAGCGAATACTTCAATCAAAGATTAAAATCATGTAATCATACATGTGTATGTCTGAAAACAAACCATCTACCCCACCTCCCGAAACAGAAACTCAAATGAAACTAAAGGAAACTTTTCCAAGAATCCGAATATTTGAAAAATGTAGAGTACATGTACTTCAAATGAAATTCACAAATGATTAAAATCAAAGAACAGTTTCTGCCATTCTTTAGTACTTGAATAGAATATGCATCCAAATAAACTTACCTGTGGTCAGTGCTGTGAGAAAGATGAGGAGCTGAATATTCATTTTGGACGGTTGATTATTTGTAATCTGTAGAGAAACCAAGTTGGTGCACTTATATAGTGCTGCGATTTTGATAAGAAGTCACGGAGAGAAAGGTTACAATGTAGAACCTAAAGAAGAACACCATTCACATCTCCTAGGTGGATGAAGACCTTACAATCATCACGTTTAATTTAGTAGGCGTAAGATTTGACTAGACGACATTAGGTGAAAGGAAACGAAGATTATCAATATATACTGCATGAAAACATGATAACACTGTTTATCATAATTATTACATATTGGGGGAATTTGGTCCCAATTTTGATTTCTTTACAGGAGCAATAAAGGTTTTACGGCGAATTCAATACGGAATGAAAAATATAACAATGCATGTGGGTTCAGATGAATGTAGGACATTAATTTCGAAGTACACAGCATGAAGAAATGAAAATCATGTAACTTTCTTGTTGAATTATTTTATAATTTCTAGTTGATAATCAGTAATACTTGTATTTAGATACCTCTGTGAGCATACTGTAGCTCTCGCAGTCATTCACTGTTTGCAGTTGTACGTCCTGCTAGAATATTTTGCTGAATTAGAGGCACCACCAGCTGAAGGCAAAAAGCATCAGATTTGGGGTTTTTAATTCCGTTTCCATGACTTTAACATATCCTACGTTGATGAGTTGTATTTGTGGATATAAAAAACCGTGAAACAGAATAATGTTTCGCACCTTTACTTAAGAAACGTAATGCAGACTATTTCGTTAATTTTATTTGTCTAAAGATATTTTATTTGCACTACTCTACATGGTATAAATTGGTATTTTTTAAAACAAATTTACTAGTGCACCATTTGCTTTGTACGTGGGTGAAAGTCGGTGAACCAAATCACGAAAACTAGAATATACATGTATGATATTTCAGTTTCCACTAACGAGAAAGAATTGCATATTTAGATAATCTGAAACGTACATCACGTATAGGTAGTGGACATGACGTCTTGACAATGTTCTACATTGTGATCTTTCTCCGTCAACACAGTCCTGTTTGATTATGTTCTATTTCCTTACCTTTCTTCACGAACCTAAAATCTTATCAAAATTACACCAGTATATAAAAGCAAGAAATTGCTTTCTCTGCAGATCATTATTAATCCACCGTCCAAAATGAATATCCAGCTCCTCATCTTTCTCGCAGCGCTGACCACAGGTATGTTTATAAGGATGTTGATTGTATCATCATTAGTATCAGCATTTTACCGCAATAAAAAGAGCCTTAAATTATCAGGGACCGGATAAATTGGAGATCACAGCTTGCTAATAAATTTTTCTGTTTGCTTTTTCAAATTACTAAGAAAGATTAGAAATAAATAAATTTTATGTTCAGTTCTGCCTACTAACAATTCTGAACTTTCTTCTAGTGTTCGCTGCCTGTCCTGCACATTGGTCTGGACATAGGGACAAATGTTACTTCTTCAGTAGAGACAATGAGACGTTTTCGGACGCTCTGGTAAATATCCGTTAACTCTTTCTACAAAAGACATTATTTCAAAGATAATCGTCCTTGATAAATGTCTTCATGCGTGTAGAATGACGTCATCGCTTTCTTGCAGATACTCTGTGAAATGCTAGGAGCTCAGTACCGTAGACCTGCCTCCATTGCCACCATAGATGGCGCCAACACACAAAAATATCTGGCCAACCTGATTAGGCACTCCGGTATGTCCATCTCCATTCAAAACCCAAAACAGATACTTTTTTCCTTGTGATTGATATACATTAAGATCGACTCAAAACTATAATTGTACTCTACTCTGTCGTTCCATTACATTCCAGGATCTAATGCTTACTATATTGGTGTCAACGATATTGTCAACGAGGGTGAATTTGTATGGATTTCTTCTGGACAGAATGCTACTTATTTGAACTGGGGTCCCGACCAGCCCAACAACCGATGGGGAAATGAAAATTGTGTTGTCATTAGAAACGATCCAGGTCAAGGGTTTGACATGACGTGGTCAGATGACCCCTGTACTGATCTGAACACGTATATCTGCGAAATGCCGTATGTTTTCACTTTTGTTTTATCATACTACATCCTTCAAGGATTTATGTATGGAAATATTAATATCATTTACATCTCATGATGTTGATATCGTCTTACTAAAACTAGTACGCATCGCATGTCGACCGGTCACACCCGCCGTGAACCCTATATCTCGAGCCCAGTCGATTATTTTACAGGTACCCCAGGTTGATTACAGATTCTTGATTTTGTCGGAGGCAGTTGCAGACGATAAAGTTTGATATTCTTGAATAAATCTGGTGAAATAAAGCAGCTTCTTGTATCTGTAGTAATACACAATTATCATCTCTGAATTAAGATTTTCAATGCTTTGATTCAGGATATTACGTTTCACTAAAACCGTTCTAACTTTACCATTATATCGCTTTATTCTTTCTAAATGCTTGATGTCGGACATAATGATTGTTATTTCATCATAGCATCATCAACACCAATGTGGATTCCGTGAATTATCATGGTACATGTATATTGACTTCATGGACTATCACTGTTTTATAAGTTTTATTGCATCGTAAAATGTTGTTAATATTTCTGTAGGAGTTTCTAAGAAGTGATACACATCTTGCAGCTTAGAAATAAAGCTAGTCACATGGTTTTTTTTGTATTGTAGTGCTGCTGAGATTCACATTCCGATTGTTGGATAAAGAGTAATGCATTATTATTGTATTTTGTGTGTTATATGTATATACTGTACAAATAAATTATCTTATTTTTTGTCTGCTAAATCTTTAAAGAATATGGTATTTATTCACATAATGTCAAATAATTATTTTCAAGAATGATTATACCAGAAAAAGGTATTCAAATAGAAAAGTCAAACTGATTAGAGGTTAAGTAAGATTCATGAAGATTGAATAGAGGTAAAGAAGAACTGTTACAAATTAACAGTAAATGTATTCTGAGAGAAGGCAATCAACAGTTCATACGTATTGACAATGGGAGTTCGATAGCGCATACATATAGACACACGATAATCGACTGTCATAGAAATTGAGAGCAGACATTCAACTGTCATACAGATTGAGGCAAGAAAATCAACTGTCATACAGATTGAGACAAGACAATCAACTGTCATACAGAATGTGACAAGACAATCAACGGTCATACAGAATGAGATAAGACAACCAACAATCATACAGATTGAGACAAGACAATCAACTGTCATACAGAATGAGATAAGATAAATGACTGTCATAGAAATTGAGACAAGATAATTAACTGTCACACAGAATGAGACAAGACAATCAACTGTCATACAGAATGAGATAAGATAATCAACAGTCATACAGATTGAGACAAGATAATTAACTGTCATACAGAATGAGATAAGATAATCAACAGTCATACAGATTGAGACAAGATAATCAACTGTAATACATTTTGAGACAAGATAATTAACTGTCATACAGAATGAGATAAGATAATCAACTGTCATAGAGATTGAGACAAGATAATCAACTGTAATACATTTTGAGACAAGATAATTAACTGTCATACGGATTGAGACAAGATAATTAACTGTCATACAGATTGAGAAAAGATAATTAACTGTCATACAGATAGAGACAAGATAATTATCTGTCATACAGAATGAGATAAGATAATCAACTGTCATACAGATTGAGATAAGATAATTGACTGTCATACAGAATGAGATATGATAATTAACTGTCATACAGATTGAGACAAGATAATCAACAGTCATACAGAATGAGATAAGACAATTAACAGTCATACAGTTTGAGATAAGACAATTAAGTGTCATACAGAGTGAGACAAAATAATCAACAATCATGCAGATTGAGACAAGATAATCAACTGTCATACAGATTGAGACAAGATAATCAACCGTCATACAGAATGAGATAAGATAATTAACTGTCATACAGATTGAGACAAGATAATTAACTGTCATACATATTGAGACAAGATAATTAACTGTCATACATATTGAGACAAGATAATTAACTGTCATACAGATTGAGACAAGATAATTAACTGTCATACAGATTGAGACAAGATAATTAACTGTCATACAGATTGAGACAAGATAATTAACTGTCACACAGATTGAGACAAGATAATCAACAGTCGTACAGAGTTAGGTATGACAATCAACAGTCATACAGAATGAGATAAGACAATTAACTGTCATACAGATTGAGATAAGATAATCAACTGTCAAACAGATTATAATTATAATTTAATGCAAAAGACAAATGTACTAACCTTCGTTTATTAAAATGTACATAAATTTTGAAAAATACAAGTCAACTGAGCCGCAAAATGATTCACTTAGCATGACGAAGCGTCTAGCTGTGAAGGTAGCAATATTAGTTCTTCTGAGTCTATTTATCAAATTATTGTAAATGTAGTAATTGAAGGTGAAGTTTGAAGTTCGTTGGGACAGAAAATATGTGTAGGCTATGAATGCAATGCGTATTTTGCTGCCCTTAAAGATCGACTTTGAAGTAGACTACATGAAAACTTACCCTTGCATGCAACGTTGTCGCTAATAGTAAGTCCGACACAAGAAATATACAAACAAGTGATTAATCGCGATCCACAGCTCAATGTGACTGACGTCATCTGATATGAAATATGACGTATGATTGTTTTTTTGAAAGGCAGATCAAGCAATGAAGCAACCCCCTTCCCCAAGGAGAAATGTATTTCAAAATGAGAAGGCTTCTGTTTACTTGGTAAATAATTAATTCGAATATAATATCTTTGGCTTTACCTATTATTCGACCATGACACAGAGAAAGATCTTTTCCAACAGTGATTTGCGTACAAGTAGATGGTAATTGACAAGGAGAAAAAAATATGTATATTAAACCAAAATATCGTATTGCACGCGTTGACTTTCTATTCCAAATGCAAGGCCCAAAACAGTGCTGCAATGTAAATTTCGAGAGAAAAAATAGTTCCGGCAACTGGTTGTCAAGGGGTATGTCCTCATACCAAACCAGGTTATACAAAAATAATCTGCGCTCCTCAATTTAAATTTCATCAATCAGAGACTAGAATACAATATGAATTAAATTATTAGAGAATAATTTCAGTGTATTGTATGTAGTCATTAACAAGAGTTGAAAATATATTTCAAAGAATAGATTAAAACGATTGATATTTCGCACAACCATCAAAATAATTTCGAAGTCAAATAAATTCAAACATATTTTGGAGTATGAAATGATATTTTTCAGACATGCATAGGTATTTATAAATGCACATTGAAAACAATTTGTCAGTAAAGATATCATATTCTCGTAATCATTTATTTCGTAGTTTCTTTGCATTAAAATAGTTAATTCTCTAACTAATATCACCTCAGCTGCTGAAAGTTCATATTGAATATATACTACACTACACCAAAATGCACTTTATCATAAGGTGTGAACCGACTACACCGGGTATATAACGGTGTTATGAAATGAAGACCAACCATACAGATTGAGAGGAAACAAACGACAGCCATAGAGATTGAGAGGAAACAAACGACAGCGATACAGATTGAGACAGGACAGTCGACAGTCATAGTGATTTATACATGTTAACGAAAATGTAAACACATGAAGGTAAAGATTGATTTTGATGCACCAGATGCGCATTTCAACAAATAACGTATCTTCATTGATGCTCAACCGAAATGTTTGCAATCCGAAATAGCAATGAAGTTTTAGAGCTATTTTAGGGAAAAACAGAGTGCCTAAAAAGTGGAGTAAAATTCGTCTAAGGATAAGAGCTATGTGTGAGGGAGATAATCCTTAATATTCAAATGAATTTCTAAATTTTATAACAGGAATTAAATATACATCCGTATTTTCAAGCTAGTAACGAAGTATTTAGCTACTGGGCTGTAGAGACTTTCGGGGACTAACAGTCCACCAGCAGAGGTCTCGACGCAGGGGTCATAATGTAAAACTTATACGGTACCAATTTTGATGTACCAGATGCGCATTTCGACAAATAATGTCTCTTCAGTGATGCTATTTCGGATTTCAAACATTTCGGTTGAGCATGCAAGGTGAAGATAACGAACAGTGATCAATCTCATAACTCCTACAATGAAGAGACATTATTTGTCGAAATGCGCATCTGGTGCATCAAAATTGGTACCGTATAAGTTTTACATCAATCTTTACCTTGATGTGTTTATATTTTCGTTAACATGTTTAAATCACTATGACTGTCGACTGTCCTGTCTCAATCTGTATCGCTGTCGTTTGTTTCCTCTCAATCTGTATGGCTGTCGTTTGTTTCCTCTCAATCTGTATGGATGGGCTTCATTTGATTACACCGCTGTATACCTGGTGTAGTCGGTTCACACCTTATGATAAAGTGCATTTTGGTGTAGTGTAGTATATATTTTTAATTACAAATTGTTTTCAATGTGCATTTATAAATACCTATGCATGTCTGAAAAATATCATTTCATACTCCGAAATATGTGTGGATTTATTTAACGTCGAAATTATTTTGATGGTTGTGCGAAATATCAATCGTTTTAATCTATTCTTTGAAATATATTTTCAACTCTTGTTCATGACTACATGCACGGTGAAGATAACGAACAGTGATCAATCTCATAACACCTACAACCAATACAAAATAGATAGTTGGGAAAACACGGACCCCTGGACACACCAGAGGTGGGATCAGGCGGCCGTTTCACTAAGCGATCGTAGATCGTAAACGTACGATTACGTTTAAGATCATTTGACTCGCACGTATACGAGCGTTTCACGAAACCTATCGTAGTCGTAACACTTACGATTGCGATTTACGTCTGACTTTTTAGAACTCTTTTCTCTATGGAGGTAGATTTAAAATTAATCCTACCATGAAAAGAAATATTCATTCATTATTTCCTCATGGTTTTAAACATATCCTTATCGTCTGCAGTAACCCATGCAAGTTGTCAACAAAAATAATGGAAATTTTGAGCCCGATCTCTAGTGTAACGTAAAGAAAATTCCTAGAATGTTTAAACAATTGATAGAATAATTTTTATTGACTTTCATGTAACTAAAATGGGGGTGGGGGTGATATAAGAAATAACATAAAAGATTTACATTTTAGAATTTTAAATGCCATGTATCGATCTGCTCATGTGAGCCAAATTTCCATCAATAAGTAAACTATGTTCAACGGATTAAAAAAAATGAATAAGAAAATGAAATTATATTGATAAAAGCAAATAATAAATGAAAATAAAATTGCACACAAGAATAGGAGATTTTATCCTGCATCAAACCATGGATATGTACGTACTCCGGCGTTAAATCATTGTTGTAAAATAAGCTGTAACACTAATGACATATCTAGTCACTTATTTGTATAAATTTCAAACAAATCATGGGCTCAATTTGTCTCTAAAATGACTTGAAATTTATTTTCCCCATGCGTTTGTCTTTTATATATATATTTTTCCGTTTAGGCATGTAAGCATATGCTAACTTTCGTCTTTACGTGATGATGTATAATCCAGATCATTTATTAAAAATTATTATTGATATTACACTTTATGATGATTGATTTTTATATTGTTTAACGTCCCTCTCGTAAATTTTCACTAATATGGAGACGTCACCATTGCCGGTGAAGGGCTATAAAATGTAGGCCTATACTCGGCGCTTACGGCCATTGGGCAGGGAGGGATCTTTTTCATGGTACACCTGCTGTGACACGGGACCTCAGTGTTTGCAGTCTCATCCGAAGGACCGCCCCATTTAGTCGCCTCCTTCGATAAGCAAGAGGTACTGAGGACCTATTCTAATCCGGATCCCCACGGGAGTGCACTTTATAAAAAGGGGTCGGAACCCCAAGGGTCCGATAATGACCCTTCCCTTGTCTGTGTATACATATAGGTCTAGTCTGTATGTTTAATTTCTAACGACCTTCATAAAACTACAGAAACAATCCACTTGCAAAATTGGGATTTTAACCCCTCTCCCATTACCAAATCATTTTATTATCATATTTTCCTTAAAATGTGCATGTATTATGCAGTTAGTCAGTTGCATCAAAGGTATTGATCTGACGGGGGGGAAAAAGCTGAATACGTCGAATCGCAACGTCTCGGATCATTAAATCAACTGTTTCTAAAGAAATTTAATTTCTGAACATGAGAATAATGTCTTGGATCCTCTCTAATGTTAAATATACATGTGATCTAACGGTGATGCAGGCATATGTAGCTATCTCCCCATATCTGTTCTCGTTATTATTACATGCAAAGTTTGATATATTGACTAACCCCCCCCCCCCCCCCCTCACTTTATAAAATATGAATTCTTGCATTGTCTTTATATTTATTTCAGCAAACTGGTAACAAGGGCTAGGCCCGTTTTGGACCCGAACTTTGTGATACAATGAATTTATACTCTATTTGTGGTATCACAGAGCCCGGGCCCAAAACGGACTTGACCCCTGTGAGACTGACATTTCTGTGGTCGTGCGTAACAAAGAAGGATAACTCTAATTGATTTAAGATTCGGGCTCGGACTGTACAATATTTTTGTGCAAAAGCAGACTGCAAGTCATTGTGATTGTTTTCTTCCTCCAAAGTATAAACAAACTCAGTCAGGTAAATACTACCACAAAATGATCTCAGGCGGGCCAGCATGGCGGCCATATTGCTCATTTACGTTCATGTAGGAGCACTTACGATAGCCCTAGACCACTCGTAGGGTTACGATCAATATTGATCGGAAATCGCAAATCGTAACTTTTAGTGAAACGGTCTTACGTGCTACGTTTACATTTAAGTCTACGTTTACGATCTACGATCGTTTAGTGAAACGGCCGCCAGGTGCCTAGGAGGAGTAAGCATCCTCTGTTGACCGGTCACACCCGCCGTGAGCCCTATATCCTGATCAGGTAAACGGAGTTATCCGCAGTCAAAATCAGTGTGCCAAAAACGGCTTAACAATCGGTATGAAACACGTCAGACAGCATTTGACCCAATGTGAGGTTGTATTGACGAACCAGATCGTTATAACGACCATAGAATTTACGAAATGCTGACTTCAATCGAGACTGTTGAAATCCCTGTACCATCAACTTGTTTGTCAGTAGCTTACCTCGATTTAAAAACTGACTATACCCAGAACAAGCTCTTGCATATCGAATCAGTTGAGATATATAAACACCATATGCAGGTGATAATGGAATATTGCTACACAAATATGAGAAATTGACGATGGAGAAACTGAAATCATCCCGTTTGTCATACAGTTGAGTCGTCAGTTTGCCGTTAATGTCTACTTTCAATAAAATATCTAAGTATGAAGCAGAATCTTGTCTCAATTTGTATGACAGTTGATTTTCTTGTCTCAAACTGTATGACAGTTGATTATTTTGTCTCAATCTCTATGACTGTTGATTATCTTGTCTCAAACTGTATGACAGTTGATTATTTTGTCTCCATCTCTATGACTGTTGATTATCTTGTCTCAAACTGTATGACAGTTGATTATTTTGTCTCAAAATGTATTACAGTTGATTGTCTTATCTCAATCTGTATGACTGTTAATTATCTTGTCTCAATCTGTATGACTGTTGATTATCTTGTCTCATTCTGTATGACAGTTGATTATTTTGTCTCAATCTGTATGACTGTTGATAATCTTGTCTCAAACTGTATGATAGTTGATTATTTTGTCTCAAAATGTATTACAGTTGATTGTCTTATCTCAATCTGTATGACTGTTAATTATCTTGTCTCAATCTGTATGACTGTTGATTGTCTTGTCTCATTCTGTATGACTGTTGATTATTTTGTCTCAATCTGTATGACTGTTAATTATCTTGTCTCAATCTGTATGACTGTTGATTATCTTGTCTCAATCTGTATGACTGTTGATTATCTTGTCTCAAACTGTATGATAGTTGATTATTTTGTCTCAAAATGTATTACAGTTGATTGTCTTATCTCAATCTGTATGACTGTTAATTATCTTGTCTCAATCTGTATGACTGTTGATTATCTTGTCTCATTCTCTATGACAGTTGATTATCCTGTCTCAATCTGTATGACTGTTGATTATCTTGTCTCATTCTGTATGACAGTTGATTATTTTGACTCAATCTGTATGACTGTTAATTATCTTGTCTCAATCTGTATGACTGTTGATTATCTTGTCTCATTCTGTATGACAGTTGATTATTTTGTCTCAATCTGTATGACAGTTGATTATCTTGTCTCATTCTGTATGACAGTTGATTATCTTGTCTCAATCTGTATGACAGTTGATTATCTTATCCCATTCTGTATGATTGTTGATTATCTTATCTCAATCTGTATGACTGTTGATAATCTTGTCTCAATCTGTATGACTGTTGATTATCTTGTCTCAAACTGTATGACAGTTGATTATTTTGTCTCAATCTCTTTGACTGTTGATTATCTTGTCTCAAACTGTATGACAGTTGATTATTTTGTCTCAATCTCTATGACTGTTGATTATCTTGTCTCAAACTGTATGACAGTTGGTTGTCTTATCTCATTCTGTATGACTGTTGATTATCTTATCTCAATCTGTGTGACAGTTGATTATCTTGTCTCAAACTGTATGACAGTTGATTTTTTTGTCTCAAAATGTTTTACAGTTGATTGTCTTATCTCAATCTGTATTACTGTTGATTATCTTGTCTCAATCTGTATGACTTTTGATTCTTTTGTCTCAATCTGTATGACTGTTGATTATCTTGTCTCAATCTCTATGACTATTGATTATCTTGTCTCAATCTGTATGACAGTTGATTATCTTATCCCATTCTGTATGTTTGTTGATTAGTTTGTCTCAATCTGTATGACTGTTGATTATCTTGTCTCAATCTGTATGACAGTTGATTATCTTGTCTCAATCTGTATGGCTGTTGATTAGTTTGTCTCAATCTGTATGACTGTTGATTATCTTGTCTCAATCTGTATGACTGTTGATTAGTTTGTCGCATTCTGTATGACAGTTGATTATGTTGTTTCAATCTGTATGACTGTTGATTATATTATATCAATCTGTATGACAGTTAATTATTTTGTCTCAATCTGTATGACAGTTGATTATATTGTCTCAATCTGTATGACTGTTAATTGTCTTATCTCATTATGTATGACTGTTGATTATCATGTCTCAATCTTTATTAGAGTTGATTATCTTGTCTCAATCTGTATGACTGTTGATTATTTTCTCTCAATCTGTATGACAGTTGATTATCTTGTCTCAATCTGTATGACTGTTAATTGTCTTATCTCATTATGTATGACTGTTGATTATATCGTCTCAATCTGTATGACAATTGATTGTCTTATCTCATTCTGTATGACAGTTGATTGTCTTATCTCATTATGTATGACTGTTAATTATCTTGTCTCAATCTGTGTGACAGTTGATTATCTTGTCGCAATCTGTATGACAGTTGATTATCTTGTCTCAATCTGTATGACTGTTAATTGTCTTATCTCATTATGTATGACTGTTGATTATATCGTCTCAGTCTGTATGACAGTTGATTGTCTTATTTCATTCTGTATGACAGTTGATTATCTTGTCTCAATCTGTATGACAGTTGATTATATTGTCTCAATCTGTATGACAGTTGATTATCTTGTCTCAATCTGTGTGACAGTTGATTATATTGTCTCAATCTGTATGACAGTTGATTATCTTATCTCATTCTGTATGACAGTTGATTATCTTGTCTCAATCGGTATGACAGTTGATTATATTGTCTCAATCTGTATGACAGTTGATTGTCTTATCTCAATCTGTATCACTGTTGATTATCTTGTCTCAATCTGTATGATAGTTGATTATCTTATCTCATTCTGTACAAGAGTTGATTATTTTGTCTCATTCTGTATGACAGTTGATTATTTTATCTCATTCTGTATGAGAGTTGATTATTTTGTCTCATTCTGTATGAGAGTTGGTTATTTTGTCTCATTCTGTATGAGAGTTGATTATTTTGTCTCATTCTGTATGCCTGTTGATTGTCTTATCTCAATCTGTATGCCTGTTGATTTTCTTATCTCATTCTGTATGACAGTTAATTCTCTTGTCTCAATCTGTACAACAGTTGAATGTCTGCTCTCAATTTCTATGACAGTCGATTATCGTGTGTCAATATATATGCACTATCGAATTCCCATTGTCAATACGTATGAACTGTTGATTGCCTTCTCTCAGAATACATTTACTGTTAATTTGTAACAATTCTTCTTTACCTCTATTCAATCTTTATGAATCTTACTTAACCTCTAATCAGTTTGACTTTTCTATTTGAATACCTTTTTCAGGTATAATCATTCTTGAAAAGAATTATTTGACATTATGTGAATAAATATCATATTTTTTAAAGATTTAGCAGACAAAAAATAAGATAATTTATTTGTACAGTATATACATATAACACACAAAATACAACAATAATGCATTACTCTTTATCCAACAACCGGAATGTGAATCTCAGCAGCACTACAATACAAAGAAAACATGTGAATAGCTTTATTTCTAAGCTGCAAGATGTGTATCACTTCTTAGAAACTCCTACAGAAATCTTAACAACATTTTACGATGCAATAAAACTTATAAAACAGCGATAATCCACGAAGTCGATATACATGTACCATGATAATTCACGGAATCCACTTTGGTGTTCATGGTGCTATGATGGAATAACAATCATTATGTCCGACATCAAGCATTTAGAAAGAATAAAGCGATATAATGGTAAAGTTGGAACGATTTTAGTGAAAAGTAATATCCTGAATCAAAGCGTTGAACATTTAAATTCAAAGATAATAATTGTGTATTACTACAGATACAAGAAGCTGCTTTATTTCACCAGATTTATTCAAGAATATCAAACTTATATCGTCTGCAACTGCCTCCGACAAAATTAAGAATATGTAATCAACCTGGGGTACCTGTAAAATAATCGACTGGGCTCGAGATATAGGGCTCACGGCGGGTGTGACCGGTCACTGCATATGGTGTTTATATATCTCAATTGATTCGATATGCAAGAGCTTGTTCTGGGTTTAGTCAGTTTTTAAATCGAGGTAAGCTACTGACAAACAAGTTGATGGTACAGGGATTTCAACAGTCTCGATTGAAGTCAGCATTTCGCAAATTCTATGGTTGTTATAACGACCTACTTCGTCAGTACAACCTCGCATTGGGTCAAATGCTGTCTGACGTGTTTCATACCGATTGTTAAGCCGTTCTTGGCACACTGATTTTGACTGCAGATAACTCCGTTTGCCTGATCAGGATATAGGGCTCACGGCAGGTGTGACCGGTCAACAGGGGATGCTTACTCCACCTAGGCACCTGATCCCACCTCTGGTGTGTCCAGGGGTCCGTGTTTTCCGAACTATCTATTTTGTATTGTTTATAGGAGTTATGAAATTGATCACTGTTCGTTATCTTCACCTTGCATGCTTACTATTTTAAGTAAGACTATATCAACATCATGAGATGTAAATGATATCAATATTTCCATACATAAATCCTTGAAGGATGTAATGTGATAAAACAAAAATGAAAACATACGGCATTTCGCAGATATACGTGTTCAGATCAGTGCAGGGGTCATCTGACCACGTCATGTCAAACCCTTGACCTGGATCGTATCTAATGACAACACAATTTTCATTTCCCCATCGGTTGTTGGGCTGGTCGGGACCCCAGTTCAAATAAGTGGCATTCTGTCCAGAAGAAATCCATACAAATTCGCCCTCGTTGACAATATCGTTGACACCAATATAGTAAGCAGTAGATCCTGGAATGTAATGGAACGACAGAGTAGAGTAAACTTATAGTTTTGAGTCTATCTTAATGTATATCAATCACAAGGGAAAAGGTATCTGTTTGGGTTTTGGATGGAGATGGACATACCGGAGTGCCTAATCAGGTTTGCCAGATATTTCTGTGTGTTGGCGCTATCTATGGTGGCAATGGAGGCAGGTCTACGGTACTGGACTCCTAGCATTTCACAGAGTATCTGCAAGAAAGCGATGACGTCATTCTACACGCATGAAGGCATTAATCAAGGTCTTTGAAATAATGTCTTTTATAGAAAGAGAATAACGGATATTTACCAGAGCGTCCGAAAACGTCTCATTGTCTCTACTGAAGAAGTAACATTTGTTCCTATGTCCAGACCAGTGTGAAGGACAGGCAGCGAACACTAGAAGAGAGTTCAGAATTGTTAGTAGGCAGAATTGAATATTTTTTATCTTTCTTAGTAATTTGAAAAAGCAGAGAAATTGATTAGTAACCTGTGATCTCCGATTTCCCCGGTACCCCTTTCTTTATTGCGGTAAAACGTTTATACTAATAATGATACAATTAGCATCCTTCTAAACGTACCTGTGGTCAGTGCTGCGAGAAAGATGAGGAGCTGGATATTCATTTTGGAAGGTTGATTAATAATGATCTGCAGAGAAAGCAATTTCTTGCTTTTATATAGTGGTGTAATTTTGATAAGATTTGAGGTTCGTGAAGAAAGGTAAGGAAACAGAACCTAATCAAACAGGACTATGTTGACGGAGAAAGATCACAATTTAGAACATTGTCAAGACGTCGTGTCCACTACCTATACGTGATGCATGTTTCAGATAATCTAGATATGCAATTCTTTCTCGTTAGTGGAAACTGAAATATCATATATTCTAGTTTTCGTGATTTGGTTCACCCACTTATAAAGCAAATGGTGCACTAGTGAAACTCTTTTTAAAACAAAAATACCAATTTATACTATAGAGTGGTTCAAATAAAATAAGATTAGAAAAATGAAATTAACGAAATAATCTACATCACGTTTCTTAAATAAAGGTTTTAAACATTATTCTGTTTCTGGGGGTTTTATATCCACAGATACAACTCATCAACGTAAGATATCTTAAAGTCATGGAAACGGAATTAAAAATCTAAATTTGATGCTTTTTGCCTTAAGTTGGTGGTGCCTCTAATTCAGCAAACTAGTCTCGCAGGTCGTACAACTGCAAACAGTGAATGACTGGGAGAGTTACAGTATGCTCACAGAGGTATCTAAATACAAGTATTACTGCGACACATTGTATATACTGATTATCAACTAGAAATTATAAAATAATTCATTAAGAAAGTTACATGATTTTCATTTGTTCATGCTGTGTACTTCGAAATTAATGTCCTACATTCATCCAAATCCACATGCATTGTTATATTTTTCATTCCGTTTTGAATTCGCCGTAAAACCTTTATTGCTCCTGTAAAGAAATCAAAATTGGGACCAAATTCCCCCAATATGTAATGATTATGATAAACAGTGTTATCATGTTGTCATGCAGTATATATTGATAATCTTCGTTTCCTTTCACCCAATGTCGTGTAGTCAAATCTTACGCCTACTAAATTAAACGTGATGATTGTAAGGTCTTCATCCACCTAGGAGATGTGAATGGTGTTCTTCTTTAGGTTCTACACTATAAACTTTCTCTCCGTGACTTCTTATCAAAATCGCAGCACTATATAAGTGCACCAACTTGGTTTCTCTACAGATTACAAATAATCAACCGTCCAAAATGAATATTCAGCTCCTCATCTTTCTCACAACACTGACCACAGGTAAGTTTATTTGGATGCATATTCTATTCAAGTACTAAAGAATGGCAGAAACTGTTCTTTGATTTTAATCATTAGTGAATTTCATTTGAAGTACTCTACATTTTTCAAATATTCACACTCTTGGAAAAGTTTCCTTTAGTTTCATTTGAGTTTCTGTTTCGGGAGGTAGGGTATATGGTTTGTTTTCAGACCTACACATGTATGATTACATGATTTTAATCTTTGATTGAAGTATTCGCTGTTTGTCCCACTAACTGGAGTGCACACAATGACAGATGTTTCTTCCTCAGCAAAGACAACGAGACGCTTGCCGGAGCATTGGTAAACATCCATTTCTCTGTCCTTACCTACATTAAATCTACTCTAGAATCGTCATTCATGACATGTAACACAGATTGCAACAAATCTCAAAGCTGTAATTGATGACGTATAACACAGACTCTTCTTTTCCTTAAGAAACTCTGCCAAGCAATTGGTTCTCAGTATGGCAGGACTGCGTCTTTGGCCACAGTGGACGATGTCGCGACACAGAAATTTCTTGAAAACCCCGTCAAACAGTCTGGTTTGTGATTCCTCAATGTTTATTCCAAGAGCAAATATTTCTATTTAAAAAGAATGTAATGTAATGCCCTTGTCACAATGAAATATTTGATATTCCTATTTGAATTCACTTACATATTGATAACTTTGTCTACATATTAGGATACAATGGTTTCTACATCGGTTTAACTGATATCGTCGAAGAAGATACATTTGTTTGGATATCCTCCGGTAAAACTGCTACCTATACCAACTGGGGTACCATCCAGCCTAACAACAGATATGGAAACGAAAATTGTGTGGTCTTTCGAAATGAACCAGGCTATGTAATGACGTGGACAGATGATCCTTGCACCGATCTCAACAATTATATATGTGAAATGGCGTAGGTTTTATTCATTCTCTTCCATTTCACTAGTTTCATTTTGATGGAAGTCACCTGAGCTTAAGAGACGGGCTTGCTTTTCTGATCCAAGTAGTTCCATCATCATTCTAATTCTCTTTCGTTGGTATTTTATTTACTGTGTAAAAGGAATTTCCAGAATATTCTTCATTTCTTCTATAGAAACCAAATTAGAAATTCAAACCAACTAGGTATAAACGTACGCGGTGAAGGTAAATTCAAACCAAGGGGATTTAAGTTGAAGTGGCAAGACCTTTACCAATAAGGGGAAGCTAAAGTTGGTGTGTTAAGATAAAGGTTGGGTCAAATTGATGTATTAAGACACCTATAATTGAGAACCAAAGGGTTAGGCCATGAAACGTTCTACTCAAGCAATGATGAAAGGAAGTGTTTTAAGACGCGGGCATTGGGGATATTAGTGGAGTAAAAGTTTCATTACTGTATTAGTAGATTTACTCGGGTACGTTTGGTGGCCATTGGACATTTAATTATCATTTTATTGAACATATATCATTGATTTTTTGTTTCATAACTATAAATTGTTGGAAATGGTATTGAATCACTGCCATTTTGTTATCGATATTGATTACCCAAATGTTAAAATGTAAAACTTATACGGTAACAATTTTGATACACCAGATGCACATTTCGACAAATAATGTCTCTTCAGTGATGCTCAACCGACATGTTTGAAATCCGGAATAACAATAATGTTTTAGAGCTATTATAGGGCGTATTTTCAAGCTAGTAACGAAGTACTTAGCTACGGGGCTGTAGAGACCCTCGGGGACTAACAGTCCACCAGCAAAGGCTTCGATCCAGGGGTCATAATGTAAAACTTATACGGTACTAATTTTGATGCACCAGATGCGCATTTCGACAAAGAAATAAATATGAATTTCATATTTCATAAACCCAATTTCTTCTCATGACGTGTGATAGAGAGAGAGAGAGAGAGAGAGAGAGAGAGAGAGAGAGAGAGAGAGAGAGAGAGAGAGAGATTTCATTTATTCCAAAGCACTTCCGCTCTCTGGTGGAATTTGGAAAAAAACATTGTTTTTTCAAATTCATTCTCTCTCTCTCTCTCTCTCTCTCTCTCTCTCTCTCTCTCTCTCTCTCTATATATATATATATATATATATATATATAGTTTATCGATACTTGTCGTTTTTGTGTGTTATTTGTTTATGTAATATATGTCTCTTGATAAAGACGCGGGTTGCGTCGAAAATTCGAGTTTTAAATAACCAACAGTGTCTTGGCCTTTTCAGTGCTTTTATATATATATATATATATATATATATATATATATATATATATATATATCTTTATATAAAAAAAAACCCGCTGGTTTGGAGGGGTGGTCGGTTAACCGAGAATTTAGCATTTAGAGACATTGTATCTGAATATTCACAAAGTAGGTATTGTTCCCTTTCTTCTGATGATCTATGATCAATTATCGGCGGAGATCAAATCAGTCCGCTAAAATTGTACCTACAGGTAATTATACATGTGCAATTGATAAGAAATATTCTCACTGAGAGCCTCTAATTTTAAACTGAAAATCTATAACAGGATTCCGATACATAAAGAAAACAAAGAGGCATATTGGAATTCCTCTTACCTATAAAAACTATGTTTACATGCATCGCTTATATTCTTAACAAATTTGTTTTGACATTTTTGAAAAGTACAGTAGTAAATATGAAATTGTTATTTGAATATTTCTTAGGAATTTTAAGTTTAGGAAACCAAGAAAATTAAGTTATCTTTTAATAATTATCATTAACAGTCATGGGCTTGTTTTCTTTATTAACTACCGCTTATATCCATACGATAGAATGTATATATAATGTGTTAATTCTATTGTTTTGTAGTGTTGCTGAGATTCACGTACGCCATGCTGTATAAAGTCTCTACTCTAACTTATATTGTATGTTTTGAATGTGTTCAATAAATAATTAACAAATCCACTCATTTCTTCTTAACAAATCAGTTTATTACTTCTTTTACAAAAAGAATAAAAATGACAGATTTAAGAGAAGCTGGATGTTATGGAATGGTAGAGTAGTTTGAAATATTGTTGTAATTATTTTGAGATTAATTTGAATGTTGTTTACATAGCAGGTTCAAATATTGGAAATGACTATTGGATACAATGAAAAACCATTGAGAAAGTTTCTTGCTTTTAAATGAGACGTTTAACATTCGTTCACGTCTTTGGGTCTTATTGATTTAACTTAACAGTTTACATGGATAGAGATTAATGAAATTTAAAGAGGATTTTACTTTAAAATTGGTAGAAACATGGAATATTTATCGGCAACATTCTTTGTTTTGTACGTTTTGGTTGGAACCTTATTCCTGTCTCGTAAGTACAGAAGCTTGTCTAAATTTTACAAGTATTTTCTAAAGACCTCAGAAATCATTCTTTTCTCAAGGTCATAAAAGTACAATATATAAATAGTTTATGTTTTAATCTATCCAAACGTTTTCTTATTCCATATAGAAAACATAACAGGACTCATAAAGAACTGTTTACCATACCACCAATACAATTTGATACGATTTTACTTCGTACATGTAACAGCTAGCGTATAGTTCACGTTATGATGAAAAACAAAATACTGATCAAATGATTCAATACATCGTCGACAGGGATACTTACTCCTCCTAAGTACCCGATTCCACCTCACCTCTGGTATATCCAGGGGTTCGTGTTTGTCCAACTCTCTGTTTTGTATTGCTTATAGGAGCTATGAGATTGATCACCGTTTCGATTTCTTCACCTTTCATGTATACAACGTATGATTAACATGATACAAAACACAGCATTACCGGCGATATTATACATGCATATTGTTAAAACAGAGATAGCTTGTTTGTTAGTCGCCATTCTATAAAACCACACCTCGCATTTTGTAATGGTGAATACTTATGTGACATATTTGTACAGGGGGGTGCTTACTCTTCCTAGGTACCTGATCCCACCTCTGGTGTGTCCAGGGGTCCGTGTTTGCCCAACTATCCATTTTGTATTGCTTGTAGCAGTTATGAGATTGATCACTGTTCGTTATCTTCACCTTGCATTTTAAGAATATGACGAACATAGAGTCATAAATGATAACGCTGTGCCAGTATGAAATTTTAATCATAGTTCTATTTCAAGGAGAAAATCTTTCAAATAATATTTTAACATAAAATTTGTTATTCTCTTAACAACGTAAGAAAATGAGCATTAATAAATACAACCAAAATTATTCAAGATATACAGGAATAAAAAAAGAACTCTCATACATTTAGTAATAAATATATCTACATTTGAAAATAAGGTCCACCACAGATGGAAAGCTTACGCCAAAGTAAATATTTATCAAACATATTTTAAACTAATTGCATATGTATCAACCCTAAGACTGCTTGAACAGTAATTAGTGTATTACTGATTAAGGTTGTTTGGGAGGAAGGAAAAGTTTTCTGACTCTGTACTGTGAAAGTAGTCATTCCAGTCTTCCGCGATAATTGCACTCTGTGTGCGCAAGGAAAATAACTCAACACCAATCCTCACCGCGGCGCATGGGACCGTACAAGATAAATACATGTAGCTCTTGTAGATATATAATATACAGTTTGTAGAGTAAACTGCTTTATTTCATAAACAATTTTTAAAAGAATTTTATTTCGTAAACACCTCTTTTGCTATGTGTACACTATGAACAGTGATCAATCACATAATTCCTAAGAAGAATGCAAAACTTAGTGTAGGCCAAACACATGCACTTGACCCAATGATAGATTATCATAACGACCAAGGAATTTGCGAAATGCTGACTTTAAACGAGACTGTATAAAATCAACTTATTTGTCAGTACTCTGCCTTGATTTAAAAACCGATCATAAGTAGAACAAGCGTATCGAATCAATTCAGAGACATATACACCATATGCAGGTGACATTGGAATATTGCTACATGATTACGGAAGTTAGCGATGGAGAGGCTGAAGTCATCCAATTTGTTCAGTTGTCACTTTGCCGTTACTACTTATGTTCAATGAAATATCCAAGTAGATGTATGAAGTCCACACAAAGACATTTTCCTCATGTAGAACCTTTTTCAATATTTTTTTCTCTCAAAAAAATACAAAATAGGTCATCTGATAAAGGAGTACAATTTGTGCCCTTGGGAATTCCAACAAACTGTTGGGAGACCTGATCACCAAATACTACGTAGGTATTGTCAATGAGAAACAACAGGATCTTTTTTATATCAACTTCAGACTATATGTGCATAGTTTAGCAAAGTAATGTTTGGATGACTGATCACAAGATAAGATATTTCCGTGTTTCATTTATTGAATAAGCAGCTGGCAATGATATAAAAAGCCATAGTCTTTAATAATCTACCATGAGAAATGGTCTTGTAAAGGTTGAAAAATCATAGGTTTTGTTGTTGTTGATCTGGGGAAACATTTGTCAATTCAAGTTTAATAAACGTTCTTTGG
Source organism: Ostrea edulis (assembly GCF_947568905.1). Classification (NCBI taxonomy): domain Eukaryota; kingdom Metazoa; phylum Mollusca; class Bivalvia; order Ostreida; family Ostreidae; genus Ostrea; species Ostrea edulis. Next base: position 87,597,930 of record NC_079169.1, read on the forward strand.
ATTTTTTTTTAAAGAATCCACATTTAATAAGTTACACTTTTTGCATACGTTGTGCCACATTCACGTTTGAAGTTTCTCTTCATATCAGTTTATATTTTTTGTCAGGAGCAAAAATAGGGACTTCGTGCAGCATTTACTGGATCCTACAATCTATGTCTGTTTGTAAGGGTTTCTTCGGGTTTTGGAATCCAGTATAGGTACCCTAACTCGTCTCCATTCCTCCTATTGACTGGGATATTAAATTTGAATGTGTTTAAAACTGAAGCATGATTTCGAAGAATTTCTTAAAGGAATATAAAATGGGATTACCAAATGTGGAATTACAACCAATTTGAAATGCAATTGCACATAACACTGAGTTTTACAAACAAAGACAATGTTGTTACAAGAAAGGTGAAGATAACGAACAGTGATCAATCACATATGATAGCTTTCATTCATATGTCGATTTGATATATCCCTGTGAGCTCGAAATAAAGGACACCACAGAGTCGTCCACTTCTGCTTCGTACTTAGATATTTTATTGAAAGTAGACATTAACGGCAAACTGACAACTCAACTGTATGACAAACGGGATGATTTCAGCTTCTCCATCGTCAACTTCCCATATTTGTGTAGCAATATTCCATTATCACCTGCATATGGTGTTTATCTATCTCAATTGATTCGATATGCAAGAGCTTGTTCTGGGTTTAGTCAGTTTTTAAATCGAGGTAAGCTACTGACAAACAAGTTGATGGTACAGGGATTTCAACAGTCTCGATTGAAGTCATCATTTCGCAAATTCTATGGTCGTTATAACGATCTAGTTCGTCAATACAACCTCACATTGGGTCAAATGCTGTCTGACGTGTTTCATACCGATTGTTAAGCCGTTCTTGGTACACTGATTTTGACTGCGGATAACTCAGTTTGCCTAATCAGGATATAGGGCTCACGGCGGGTGTGACCGGTCAACAGGGGATGTTTACTCCTCCTAGGCACCTGACCCCACCTTTGGTGTGTCCAGGGGTCCGTGTTTGCCTATTTTGTATTGCTTGTAGGAGTTATGACATTGATCACTGTTCGTTATCTTCACCTTGCATAGCTCCAATAAGAAATACAAAATAGAGAGTTGGACAAATACGGACCTCTGGATATATCAGAGGTGGAATTAGATGTCCAGGAGGGGTAAGCATCCCCTGTCGACCGGCCACACCAGCCGTGAACCGTATATATTGATCAGGTAAACGGCGTTATCCGTAGTCAAAATAAGTTCTTACAAGCTTTGTCAGCTGGAACCAAATCATTCTTCATGTAACCTATCTAATTATGTTATAACTTCTGGTTTACTAAACACAGCAGGCTAAATGGTACGTTTTAATGTGTCTAATCCGTGAATTTAATATTCCTCTTGTACTTATAATCCATTACTACAAGGTGTCAAATTCTGCCTTATTGTATTTAGCCATCTTCAACGGAAATCGTGATAATGTACTGGCTCATTCGTGTTAAATTCAAATGCCCTGATTGGTTTGCCTTAATTAATTATATTATTGTTTGAAATGCTTGAAATTTGCATAGAATATATCAGTTATACATAGGTCAATATGTCATCCAGATAGTCCCGATAAACAATTTACGATCAAAACAATCTTTATTGAATAACAAAACGTGACCAAACTAATATTCTTTTTTATATAATGTCAATCTCGAACTAACCAATATATAAAGAATAAATGTCTAGTTTTGGGGGTTTACTTTGTCACATATTGCATAAAGTCGATTTGATCAAGTGGTGCATAATGCATAAAATTGCCATGTGTTCGAATCGCTTTGTTCGCATCGTGCCTCCTAAAACAGACAGTTATTACCTGTACTTATATGTACATTATTCCTGATTTAAATATCTTTATGAATATAAATTGATTGCAAATAGTACTACTTATCGTAATTTTTCATTGACAAAAATTATGTGTATGCAAGCCACGACCCGTGCACAATTGACATGTGAATACGTCATTTAACACATATTCTAAATGTGAAAGGTGAAGATATCGAACAGTGATCAATCTCATAACTCCTATAAGCAATACAAAATAGAGAGATTGGCAAACACGGACCCCTGGATATACCAGAGGTGGGATCAGGTGCCTAGAAGGAGTAAGCATCCCCTTTCGACCGGTCACACCCGCCGTGAGCCCTATATCCTGATCAGGTAAACGGAGCTATCCACAGTCAAAATCAGTGTGCCAATATAAATAAAACATTTAGGTCTTAGCTTAGTAAAATTATTAAATGAGCAAATTGTAAAAATATATTTTTGTAACGAAACAAACTTAAATTGGACTAGCCTGTTTCATTACGTGCATTTGTTATGTTTCAATATTTGAAATTTAGTGTATAGGTAGAACTCTTTGAAGAGCAGTTTTATTAATAAAGTAAAACTTATACGGTACCAATTTTGATGCACCAGATGCGCATTTCGACAAATAATGTCTCTTCAGTGATGCTCAACCGAAATGTTTGAAATCCGAAATAACTATGAAGTTTTGGAGCTAAATACAGCCAAAAACAGCGTGCCAAAAAAGTGGAGCCAAATTCGTCCAAGGATAAGAGCTATGCATGAGGGAGATAATCCTTAATTTTGAAATGAATTTCTAAATTTTATAACAGCAATTAAATATACATCCGTAATAAGTCCAAATAAGTACAACCTATATTTCATTCAACTGATCCGTTAATAGTTGGAAAATATCCCCCATGTTTCAATAAGTCGAGATTGTGTTGAACCGCCTATTTCCTGATTTCACGCGATTTCATTGTTTGTAGGTCATGTGTTTAGCATCCGGGCCCCTTGGGTGAGTTCTTGGGAAAGTTATGTGGCACTATCAGCGAGTCCAAAAGTCATTGCCCACCCATTGAATGAATACCCGGCTAAAGTAGACGTTCAGATTAGAGTAACTGAAGGTGGCAAGCAGCATATATTCTCAGGATTTGGTTCTTGTCATCGTGATGATGACGACCCTAGTGACTTTGGCGGGATTGTCTTTATCTACAACGACAAGGAAGTTCAGCTGTACACTCCTATTCTGTCGGATAGCCCTTCAAAGAACAGTAGAGGTGTATTTGCATATACTGGTGAGGATTGCTGGCTGCATGTATTAGTAATTATATATTTCCTAAGCTGAAAAACATGGGTTACTGCGGGCGATATTTTACAAGATCCTATCCCGTGGGGATCCGGGTTAGAATAGGTCCTCAGTACCCCCTTGCTTGTCGTAAGAGGCGACTAAATGGAGTGGTCCTTTGGATGAGACCGCAAAAACCGAGGTCCCGTGTCACAGCAGGTGTGGCACGATAAAGATCCCTCCTTGTTCAATGGCCATAAGCGCCGAACATAGGCCTAAATTTTGTAGCCCTTCACCGGCAGTGGTGACGTCTCCATATGAGTGAAATATTCTCTCGAGGGACGTTAAACAATATTCAATCAACAACAAGATCCTTTATGAACCTTTCCCACTTTCAAAAATAATCTTTTGGATTCAGTCCTAAAATTATAATTTTTAGACAACAGTGATAGCATGAATACTTTACACACACCAAATGAAGACGTTTCCCGAAAACCAGAAACGACATCAAATATTATACCATCTCTGAATGATTACATCTAATATATCATCTCAGAATGATGACACCTAATATATCATCTCAGAATGATGGGATCTAATATATCATCTCAGAATGATGACATCTAATATATCATCTCAGAATGATGGCATCTAATATATCATCTCTGAATGATGGGATCTAGTATATCATCTCAGAATGATGACATCTAATATATCATCTCAGAATGATGACATCTAATATATCATCTCTGAATGATGACGCCTGATATATCATCTCAGAATGATGGGATCTAATATATCATCTCTGAATGATGACGCCTGATATATCATCTCAGAATGATGGAATATAATATATTATCTCTGAATGATGGGATCTAATATATCATATTTGAATGATGGCATCTAATAAACCATCTCTGAATGATGACATCTAATATAACATCACAATACAAGAGTGTGCTATAGGTCTTCATTGATTTGATATGTGAATATGCTTACGATATTGGCTTCAGGGTCAAATTTATCTCAAAGCTATAGATGCTTATAGACAGGGAGACAGCCAAATATCATACACCGAACTTGTAGGTAATGTGCCATTATTTTAGCATATTTCTATCTGTATACCTTTGTCACCACCCTGTGCTTCAAACTTTCCTGTTGTAGGTGGAACTTCATTCAATGGGCCCTTCAATGGTTATTATCCCAATGCTGACGTCAGAGTGAGGTGTTGGAGGATGTGTGATTTCCCGCCTGCCAACTTCACGTCTGCTGGAGTACATACGGTTTCGACATCAGGTGTCATTTCTAAAAATTAATTTTAATCAGTAGAAAACACATATTTCAATAAGGATTTAAAATAGGTAGTGACAGTTCCATCGCCAAACGGTCGGCATCAAGTGTGAATCCTCGGAGATGACCTTAAAAACTGCATGATGCCCCGTTTCACAGCAGGTGTGGCATGTTAAAGAACCCTAACTTCTCAATGGGAGTAAGCGCCGAGCAATGGCCTAAATTTGAAGCCCTTCACCGGTCTTGGTGACGTCTCCATATGAGTGAAAAAAAATTCTCAAGAGACGTTAAACAAAATACAATCAATCACATCAATCGAATGGATATAAATCATAGAAATTGGCTGGGAATTTTGACAAAAATGAAAATAGAATGTAAATACATGTATTTAAAAAATGAATTTTCATTTTGAGAATCTGTGAGGGTATGAGCTGCAACGCTTCACGCCGGCATATTTTTCATGACGAGCTAAATCACCATGAAATAATTCTTATGTCTGTAATAAAAGAAATCAATGACTATTTTACACTTTGTAGTCATATCATTATAATTGGGACGTCATAATCAAAAATAATTTCCCAAAATTTTCTAAATGTCTTCCCCATATACTATATTTTCGATAATACAGCTTTGAAAATTATAATCCCTGCTTCATATAAATCCTATACTATTTTTACACAAATCATCATCCTACATCAACACTGTAATCATACTGATCTCATGCTGAGGTATTTAGATATTTGAAATTCCGTTGACAAAATTCTGTATTTCCGCCCGGTGAACAGGTGAAGATACATTGACCATAATTGCTTAAAAAATCACTATGAGCGTATAATGGATGATTTATAACTTTTGTAGTGTTATTTTCATTGGCGAAAATCTAGAGTGAATAGAATCGAACCAACTCATTTCAAGTTTTCAAATTCATAATGTTAAAGTAAATGTTCTTTACCTTCCATCTTTAATAGTTTTCATTGCTATGTCAATCCACTTTGAGTTACTGTATGTAGTAGAGCTAGAAGTTGAGATCTGAAAAACAAATTGCCATTTCTTACTGACAATATGCTTCCTTATACAGACACAGGTATAACCACCATTCAACACAACATTGGATATTACCCAGATCTTGTCATAGTGCAGTTAAAGCTGTCTTCTGGATATATATCCGAAGCACAAGGTTGATGCTCTCTCTCTCTCTCTCTCTCTCTCTCTCTCTCTCTCTCTCTCTCCACATACAGATTAAATTAATAACAGTTTCACACATTTTATTTTAGGTGCTGTGTTTAAATCCGACGCTTCGGCCAGTTATAATGCCCTGTGCGGAGTAATCATGGCTTACGATAGCGATGATATACGGTTATGGCCAGTAACTGATGGTGCAGGAAAAGGTGTGTGTTGTCATTAAACGGATTCAAAACGTCCCAGGGTTAACATTTCTACATCAGAGATTACAGAGTTGTTATGTCGCCTCATACAACACAGTATCATAGATTACGACTGAAAAGTGAACGATAATAATATCAAACATCAAGATAAGGTATACACAGAAATATTCATGTTTCCAATGATTTTGCCTTTGATAGCTTTACAAATTATAATCATAGACATTTTTACACAAACACACTGCACTGTAAACAATGCGAGTATGAATACTGAAACAAATAAAGATAACGAACAGTGATCAATCTCATAAATCCTATCAAGAATATAAAAGAAGGATAAATACGAACCCCTGGACATATCAGAAGTAAGATCAGGTATATAAGAGGAGTAAGCAGTCCCTGCTGACTGCTGGTAAAATAAGTAAGAAACGGCTTAACTCATTGGTATGAAACATGCCACACAACTTTCGAACCAGTGATAACTTGTATTTGCAAATTAGATATATAACCATCATAGAATTCGCGAATTTACGTCTCTGAGAAGACATAAATGAAGTAAGTATGCTTTATATACGAAATAAATTTTATTTACACTCTGATTCCACGTACAAGTACTCTGAACTCTGATTCCACGCACAAGTACTCTGAACTCGATTCCACGCACAAGTACTCTGAAGTTGATAGCAAAAAGATGCTAGACTTCCTCATTCACAGTATTTTTGTAGTCGTTGGTGATCAAGTCTTCCAACAGTCTGATGGAATTCCCATTGGCACGAATTGTGCTCCTTTGTTAGCAGACCTGTTTTTATATTTTTATGAGGCAGAATTTATTCAAAAGCCTCTAGATGAGAAGAAAAAATATCTTGCTGTGACCTTCAACTCGACATTTAGATTTCAACTCGACATTTAGATATATCGACGACGTTTTATCTATTAACAATAATCATTTTCATTATGTCGATTCGATATATCCCATTGAATTCGAAATAAAAAGACACCACAGAGTATTCCACATCTACTTCGGACTTAATTTTTTTTTATTGAACATAGATGTTAACGGCAAACTAGCAACTCAACTTTATGACAAACTTCTGCTACTCCCACGTCAGCTTTCCATATCTACGTAGCAATATTCCATTATCTGCACATGGTGTTTATGTCTCTCAAGTGATTCGATATGCAACAGCTTGTTCTGCGTATCATCAAGTTTTTTTTAAATTGTGGCAACAATTTAGATACAACATACAAACAAGATGATATCACAGGGGTCTCAACGGTCTTGTTTAAGGTAGTGATTGCATGGGTCATTGAAAATGAATGACCTATCCTTGGGTTAAATGCTGTCTGATGCTTTTCATACCGATTGTTAGGCCGTTCTTTACACACTGACTTTGACTACGGATTACTCCGTTTGCGCAATCAAGATATAAGACTCACGGCGGGTGTGACTGGTCGATAAGTGATGCTTTTGTCTTGGACACTTGATCTTACCTCTGGTATACCCAGCATACTTCATGAAGCTCGCTAGCATTTCTTAAATGGAGAATAGATCTGAAGGACGGGTATGTCAATGCATGAATTATATTGAATTCAAGACAATAGGTTTTCTCTAATTGTAGATTTTTAGAATTATAAATCAGTAAACAAAGTTTGTAACTACTTCAGAGGCCGTTTTCTGTGTCTCTGATGGCTGGGGAACAGACCAGTTCTATTATGACGCGACTGTGTACATACAGGCTTGGAAATTGGAGTCCACAGATATTGTATTCAGCCAAACTGACACCAGGGGATCGAGTATAACTGTACCTAGTACCATAACAATGCCTCAGTCCTACAATATAGACACCCATATATTTCTTGTCCAGGTTCGTTTAGAACTTAATATTTTTGTAATCACATTCTTTCGTATGCTACAAATCTTCTCGAATTAATTCAATTTCCTTTTCAGATGTGCATTCATTTTACATGTATTTCCATCTTTTTTTCAATTAGAATATAATTTCTCTTCCAGTCACAAGCAATAGATGGAAACAATGCGAACTTTCTGTTTGAAGCGGCCGGTTCGGCGCTCAGCGACGGCACGTCGTTCTTCGGAGATATCGGTGCTGTCGTGTATGCGTACAACTCCAATGAAGTGAGTCTATGGTATCCAGGGTCAGGTGATTTTATCATATACGTCGGAGGCTCCTGGGGTAAAGGTGACTCTTCACAAAGTTCTTCCACAGCCAGTGTGACTGTGAAGGTCATCAGATCGGATTCAATACTATCAGGTGAGTCCAGTACATGCTGAGGAATGTTGATGTTATTCTTTTTCTCCTTGTTATTACGTTCTTTTTCCACCGGGGTTACGTTGGAATATTGGTTTCCTCGTTGAGAGAGAAAAAATTCTTTGCCGTGTGTCTCATTCTAAAAATATTCACTCCTGTGGAGACATGGCCAGCTGTGGGTGAAGTGCCAGAAAGTTTGATCTATGTATGGTGTGTTCAGGGTCGTAGCAGTGAGGGTTCTTTATCATACCAACACCCATTGTGACACGGGACTTCCGTTTGTAGGTCATAACCGAAGGATCCATGACGTCTACTGCTGGAACAGCCAGTGTCAGCCATAGATGAGAGAGAGAGAGAGAGAGAGAGAGAGAGAGAGAGAAGAGAGAGAGTTGGTTAATGACACTGATACTGCTTGATAATTGTAGAGTTGCCATCTACTTCAAACTGGATAAGTGAGCTACTAGAAGGAATAAAGCTGATAGCCAGCTACATGAAACAGAGTTTGAATATACATGTAACTATCTATCAGGATTGTTTAGATAGCAAGAAATTGTTTTTTATATCAAAATATACTTTGAGATTCCAAACATTCTGTTTGAGTTTTGCTTCGTAATCTTTGCAGTTCAAAATGCGGATAAACTTTTTAAGCTAAGTGTAGTTTAGTTTTCTCAGTTTAAGAAGCCCGTTACTAGGAACTGGTTACTAGTAACTAACAGTACAGATCTTACGAGGGTGTTGTAATGTTTGACAGGTTTTGATTGTGTTAATCATTTACCATTGCAGGATGTGGATGTTCAGTGTGCACCTCTGACTGGAACTCACTGTCTGTGTCATGTGGCTGCAGCACTTCATCAGGAATAGGTAAAGATTTGTTTATGCAAATTGAACATTTTTCCCTGAACTACAGCAGATAACAAGATATATATAAATAAACAGGTTCGACTTCAGTTCCCGTGTTGTCCTGTCCTGCGCCCACTGACATTCCAAACTCCAACAAACTCTACGACGGGCAGATAAATAATAGTATCACCCTGTATTCATGCAAGCCAGGCTTCATACCCAACGACGCAAAGAACGTGATCACGTGCAATGGGACTGACTGGGAGGACACAAACTACATCTGTTCAGGTACTGAGTCAGAACGTTAAATCACACGAGTATACTACTGTAACGCCAAGTAAAGAACATTAACACATACATGTATCTAGCAATGTTAAGATTGTATATCGGGTAATTTTCGCGCTTTTAACGAAAAGCGAAGTTTATTTTGATACAGAGTTTCTGTGTAGCTACCTTATGTTTATCTATGAGGTTGACCTGTTCATATTTACATTGTTAAACCGCAGATATACTGATTAACAACAGAGATGCATAGTAGTCATTTTTCACTGAATCTTTTCAAATAATTTCTCGTATTTTTTGTCTAGGATGAATCACCTGATTACTCCTTGTTACGCCTAACGCTGTTGTTTACTGGATAGAAATTCTATAGAATTTGATGACAATGAAATGTGTTTTCATTAAATCCTAAGATCGGTTTCTGTAATTCTCTAATGTTGTAAATTCCTAATGCGCGTGATTCAGGCACCAGTAGTTTAGCAAATGCACGGAGTCTCGATATTTGATTGTGTTGATAGTCTGTAAATGTGACCGCTTTTTGAAGAATATCGTGTCTGAATGATATTCAACGCAGCAACGCAATACGGGACTTTCAAGATACGGATCCACTCTGACTTTTATCGCGCGGTGAACGTAATTGTAGGACGTGTAAACTGGTTCCAGGCTGATTGGTGCTACACACAAAGAACGGGTCAGCGGTACTTTGGTTAGCCCAAATGAGCCGATTTCATTGGTCAGTTGACTTTATGTCCCACTTAAGAGATTCCGAATGGTAGAGTCGTTGTAGTCTAGTTATGACGTCAAAGTCTACTCCACTACGTTACTTAGCTTCTAGAACTTACGTACTATGGGTATGTTGTAGCCGTTTCGTAGCTCGCGCTTCATACTTCACTTTATCATGTCTCAGACAAAATTGTTGAAATCTGATTGGTCAGATCTTGGTCACATGACGCCGTGAAAAAAACCGTATCATGCGAGTAAAATCCGTATTGGGCGAGTAATTTTATTTATCGTCGGGTTCGACTTGCAGCCGTTTCAAAAGGAAAGACATTTGACTAAGTTGTATGATATAGACCCCCACATATACAGTTAGAGGTCTTCGACGTGATAAATTCGTTACACAGTCAGTTAGTGACCTGATACGGAAAAATACATGGTGTGAAAAGAAAACCCGTATCGGGCTCGGCTTCACCTCGCCCGATACGGGTTTTCTTTTCACACCATGTATTTTTCCATATCAGGTCACTAACTAACTGTGTAACTAATAGTATATTCGTAACGTAGTATAGTCGACTGTGACGTCAAAGTTAACGTCGTTATTGTTTTGAAATGAACTCTGGTTATACGCGTGATGCCATCTTTGCCTTACAATTGATTACTATCACGTGACCCAAACAACTATACAGTCCACGCCATGAATCATTGATAGCTCAAAGAGATTTTTGAAGCTATCCTCATTTATCAAAGATATCTAATTTCCTTTCGATTATTCGGATATTTCCTCTAGTAAAAGTTTTTGGGATCGAAAACTCGACAGGATATCTATCGAAGTCATTGGAATGACTTGTAAAATTTTGTATTGACCAATTTGAAGTAGGCCACGTCCGTTTAGTTTTCATAGCAATTAATGTGGGTTGTTTCAGTTGCATGTAAACGTTTCTGATCTACTATTGACTGCATTGATTGTTCAGAGCGATGTTGTGCTCAGGTTCTTTTAAATGTAAATATCTTTTAAAAGAGTTCATAAAAAGGGTATTGGGAGAAAATATTGACCCTTAAAGAAATAGAATGTTTAAGAAATATCACATTGTTTTTGTTTGACATTTGAACGTCCTATGGGATTCTTTTCTTTTTTTTTTTTGTACAATTCATGTTAATGTGCTTAGGTAGTAGAACAAATATTAAGAGTTTGTAAACAGGTGTACAGTTGGTGTTTGTATTTCTATAATATTGTATTGTAAACAGGTGTACAGTTGTTATTTGTATCTCTATAATATTGTATTGTAAACAGGTGTACAGTTGATGTTTGTATCTCTATAATATTGTATTGTAAACAGGTGTACAGTTGGTATTTGTATCTCTATAATATTGTATTGTAAACAGGTGTACAGTTGGTATTTGTATCTCTATAATATTGTATTGTAAACAGGTGTACAGTTGGTGTTTGTATCTCTATAATATTGTGTTGTAAACAGGTGTACAGTTGGTATTTGTATACTTGTATCTCTATAATATTGTATTGTAAACAGGTGTACAGTTGGTATTTGTGTCTCTATAATATTGTATTGTAAACAGGTGTACAGTTGGTATTTGTATCTCTATAATATTGTATTGTAAACAGGTGTACAGTTGGTATTTGTATCTCTATAATATTGTATTGTAAACAGGTGTACAGTTGGTGTTTGTATCTCTATAATATTGTATTGTAAATAGGTGTACAGTTGGTGTTTGTATCTCTATAATATTGTATTGTAAACAGATGTACAGTTGGTGTTTGTATCTCTATAATATTGTATTGTAAATAGGTGTACAGTTGGTGTTTGTATCTCTATAATATTGTGATGTAAACAGGTGTACAGTTGATGTTTGTATCTCTATAATATTGTATTGTAAACAGGTGTACAGTTGATGTTTGTATCTCTATAATATTGTGTTGTAAACAGGTGTACAGTTGATGTTTGTATACTTGTATCTCTATAATATTGTATTGTAAACAGGTGTACAGTTGTTATTTGTATTTCTATAATATTGTGTTGTAAACAGGTGTACAGTTGTTATTTGTATCTCTATAATATTGTATTGTAAACAGGTGTACAGTTGATGTTTGTATCTCTATAATATTGTGATGTAAACAGGTGTACAGTTGGTATTTGTATACTTGTATCTCTATAATATTGTATTGTAAACAGGTGTACAGTTGGTGTTTGTATACTTGTATCTCTATAATATTGTATTGTAAACAGGTGTACAGTTGGTATTTGTATCTCTATAATATTGTATTGTAAACAGGTGTACAGTTGTTATTTGTATTTCTATAATATTGTGTTGTAAACAGGTGTACAGTTGGTATTTGTATCTCTATAATATTGTGTTGTAAACAGGTGTACAGTTGGTGTTTGTATCTCTATAATATTGTATTGTAAATAGGTGTACAGTTGGTGTTTGTATCTCTATAATATTGTATTGTAAATAGGTGTACAGTTGGTATTTGTATCTCTATATTATTGTGTTGTAAACAGGTGTACAGTTGATGTTTGTATCTCTATAATATTGTGTTGTAAACAGGTGTACAGTTGATGTTTGTATCTCTATAATATTGTATTGTAAACAGGTGTACAGTTGGTATTTGTATACTTGTATCTCTATAATATTGTATTGTAAACAGGTGTACAGTTGATGTTTGTATCTCTATAATATTGTGATGTAAACAGGTGTACAGTTGGTGTTTGTATACTTGTATCTCTATAATATTGTATTGTAAACAGGTGTACAGTTGTTATTTGTATTTCTATAATATTGTGTTGTAAACAGGTGTACAGTTGATGTTTGTATCTCTATAATATTGTATTGTAAACAGGTGTACAGTTGTTATTTGTATCTCTATAATATTGTATTGTAAACAGGTGTACAGTTGATGTTTGTATCTCTATAATATTGTATTGTAAACAGATGTACAGTTGGTGTTTGTATCTCTATAATATTGTATTGTAAACAGGTGTACAGTTGTTATTTGTATTTCTATAATATTGTGTTGTAAACAGGTGTACAGTTGATGTTTGTATCTCTATAATATTGTATTGTAAACAGATGTACAGTTGGTGTTTGTATCTCTATAATATTGTATTGTAAACAGGTGTACAGTTGTTATTTGTATTTCTATAATATTGTGTTGTAAACAGGTGTACAGTTGGTATTTGTATCTCTATAATATTGTATTGTAAACAGGTGTACAGTTGTTATTTGTATTTCTATAATATTGTGTTGTAAACAGGTGTACAGTTGGTATTTGTATCTCTATAATATTGTATTGTAAACAGGTGTACAGTTGATGTTTGTATCTCTATAATATTGCATTGTAAACAGGTGTACAGTTGTTATTTGTATCTCTATAATATTGTATTGTAAACAGGTGTACAGTTGGTATTTGTATCTCTATAATATTGTATTGTAAACAGGTGTACAGTTGGTATTTGTGTCTCTATAATATTGTATTGTAAACAGGTGTACAGTTGGTGTTTGTATCTGTATAATATTGTATTGTAAACAGGTGTACAGTTGGTATTTGTATCTCTATAATATTGTATTGTAAACAGGTGTACAGTTGGTGTTTGTATTTCTATAATATTGTATTGTAAACAGGTGTACAGTTGGTGTTTGTATTTGTATAATATTGTATTGTAAACAGGTGTACAGTTGGTATTTGTGTCTCTATAATATTGTATTGTAAACAGGTGTATAGTTGGTGTTTGTATCTGTATAATATTGTATTGTAAACAGGTGTACAGTTGGTATTTGTATCTCTATAATATTGTATTGTAAACAGGTGTACAGTTGGTGTTTGTATTTCTATAATATTGTATTGTAAACAGGTGTACAGTTGGTGTTTGTATTTGTATAATATTGTATTGTAAACAGGTGTACAGTTGGTGTTTGTATTCCTATAATATTGTGTTGTAACCAGGTGTACAGTTAGTATTTGTATTTCTATAATATTGTATTGTAAACAGGTGTACAGTTGGTGTTTGTATACTTGTATCTCTATAATATTGTATTGTAAACAGGTGTACAGTTGTTATTTGTATCTCTATAATATTGTATTGTAAACAGGTGTACAGTTGTTATTTGTATCTCTATAATATTGTATTGTAAACAGGTGTACAGTTGTTATTTGTATCTCTATAATATTGTATTGTAAACAGGTGTACAGTTGGTGTTTGTATACTTGTATCTCTATAATATTGTATTGTAAACAGGTGTACAGTTGGTATTTGTATCTCTATAATATTGTATTGTAAACAGGTGTACAGTTGTTATTTGTATTTCTATAATATTGTGTTGTAAACAGGTGTACAGTTGGTATTTGTATCTCTATAATATTGTGTTGTAAACAGGTGTACAGTTGGTGTTTGTATCTCTATAATATTGTATTGTAAATAGGTGTACAGTTGGTGTTTGTATCTCTATAATATTGTATTGTAAATAGGTGTACAGTTGGTGTTTGTATCTCTATAATATTGTGTTGTAAACAGGTGTACAGTTGATGTTTGTATCTCTATAATATTGTATTGTAAACAGGTGTACAGTTGGTATTTGTATACTTGTATCTCTATAATATTGTATTGTAAACAGGTGTACAGTTGATGTTTGTATCTCTATAATATTGTGATGTAAACAGGTGTACAGTTGGTGTTTGTATACTTGTATCTCTATAATATTGTATTGTAAACAGGTGTACAGTTGTTATTTGTATTTCTATAATATTGTGTTGTAAACAGGTGTACAGTTGATGTTTGTATCTCTATAATATTGTATTGTAAACAGGTGTACAGTTGTTATTTGTATCTCTATAATATTGTATTGTAAACAGGTGTACAGTTGATGTTTGTATCTCTATAATATTGTATTGTAAACAGATGTACAGTTGGTGTTTGTATCTCTATAATATTGTATTGTAAACAGGTGTACAGTTGTTATTTGTATTTCTATAATATTGTGTTGTAAACAGGTGTACAGTTGATGTTTGTATCTCTATAATATTGTATTGTAAACAGATGTACAGTTGGTGTTTGTATCTCTATAATATTGTATTGTAAACAGGTGTACAGTTGTTATTTGTATTTCTATAATATTGTGTTGTAAACAGGTGTACAGTTGGTATTTGTATCTCTATAATATTGTATTGTAAACAGGTGTACAGTTGTTATTTGTATTTCTATAATATTGTGTTGTAAACAGGTGTACAGTTGGTATTTGTATCTCTATAATATTGTATTGTAAACAGGTGTACAGTTGATGTTTGTATCTCTATAATATTGCATTGTAAACAGGTGTACAGTTGTTATTTGTATCTCTATAATATTGTATTGTAAACAGGTGTACAGTTGGTATTTGTATCTCTATAATATTGTATTGTAAACAGGTGTACAGTTGGTATTTGTGTCTCTATAATATTGTATTGTAAACAGGTGTACAGTTGGTGTTTGTATCTGTATAATATTGTATTGTAAACAGGTGTACAGTTGGTATTTGTATCTCTATAATATTGTATTGTAAACAGGTGTACAGTTGGTGTTTGTATTTCTATAATATTGTATTGTAAACAGGTGTACAGTTGGTGTTTGTATTTGTATAATATTGTATTGTAAACAGGTGTACAGTTGGTATTTGTGTCTCTATAATATTGTATTGTAAACAGGTGTATATTTGGTGTTTGTATCTGTATAATATTGTATTGTAAACAGGTGTACAGTTGGTATTTGTATCTCTATAATATTGTATTGTAAACAGGTGTACAGTTGGTGTTTGTATTTCTATAATATTGTATTGTAAACAGGTGTACAGTTGGTGTTTGTATTTGTATAATATTGTATTGTAAACAGGTGTACAGTTGGTGTTTGTATTCCTATAATATTGTGTTGTAACCAGGTGTACAGTTAGTATTTGTATTTCTATAATATTGTATTGTAAACAGGTGTACAGTTGGTGTTTGTATACTTGTATCTCTATAATATTGTATTGTAAACAGGTGTACAGTTGTTATTTGTATCTCTATAATATTGTATTGTAAACAGGTGTACAGTTGTTATTTGTATCTCTATAATATTGTATTGTAAACAGGTGTACAGTTGTTATTTGTATCTCTATAATATTGTATTGTAAACAGGTGTACAGTTGGTGTTTGTATACTTGTATCTCTATAATATTGTATTGTAAACAGGTGTACAGTTGGTGTTTGTATACTTGTATCTCTATAATATTGTATTGTAAACAGGTGTACAGTTGTTATTTGTATCTCTATAATATTGTATTGTAAACAGGTGTACAGTTGTTATTTGTATCTCTATAATATTGTGATGTAAACAGGTGTACAGTTGGTATTTGTATACTTGTATCTCTATAATATTGTATTGTAAACAGGTGTACAGTTGGTATTTGTATCTCTATAATATTGTGTTGTAAACAGGTGTACAGTTGGTGTTTGTATCTCTATAATATTGTGTTGTAAACAGGTGTACAGTTGGTATTTGTATCTCTATAATATTGTGTTGTAAACAGGTGTACAGTTGGTGTTTGTATCTCTATAATATTGTGTTGTAAACAGGTGTACAGTTGGTATTTGTATCTCTATAATATTGTATTGTAAACAGGTGTACAGTTGGTATTTGTATCTCTATAATATTGTATTGTAAACAGGTGTACAGTTGGTGTTTGTATATTTGTATCTCTATAATATTGTATTTTAAACAGGTGTACAGTTGGTGTTTGTATCTGTATAATATTGTATTGTAAACAGGTGTACAGTTGGTGTTTGTATCTCTATAATATTGTGTTGTAAACAGGTGTACAGTTGGTATTTGTATCTCTATAATATTGTGTTGTAAACAGGTGTACAGTTGGTGTTTGTATTTCTATAATATTGTGTTGTAAACAGGTGTACAGTTGGTGTTTGTATCTCTATAATATTGTATTGTAAACAGGTGTACAGTTGTTATTTGTATCTCTATAATATTGTATTGTAAACAGGTGTACAGTTGGTATTTGTATACTTGTATCTCTATAATATTGTATTGTAAACAGGTGTACAGTTGGTATTTGTATCTCTATAATATTGTGTTGTAAACAGGTGTACAGTTGGTGTTTGTATCTCTATAATATTGTGTTGTAAACAGGTGTACAGTTGGTATTTGTATCTCTATAATATTGTGTTGTAAACAGGTGTACAGTTGGTGTTTGTATCTCTATAATATTGTATTGTAAACAGGTGTACAGTTGGTGTTTGTATCTCTATAATATTGTATTGTAAACAGGTGTACAGTTGGTGTTTGTATCTCTATAATATTGTATTGTAAACAGGTGTACAGTTGGTATTTGTATTTCTATAATATTGTATTGTAAACAGGTGTACAGTTGGTGTTTGTATACTTGTATCTCTATAATATTGTATTGTAAACAGGTGTACAGTTGGTATTTGTATCTCTATATTATTGTATTGTAAACAGGTGTACAGTTGATGTTTGTATTTCTATAATATTGTATTGTAAACAGGTGTACAGTTGGTGTTTGTATACTTGTAAACAGGTGCACAGTTGGTATTTGTATCTCTATAATATTGTGTTGTAAACAGGTGTACAGTTGGTATTTGTATCTCTATAATATTGTGTTGTAAACAGGTGTACAGTTGGTATTTGTATCTCTATAATATTGTGTTGTAAACAGGTGTACAGTTGGTGTTTGTATCTCTATAATATTGTATAGTAAACAGGTGTACAGTTGGTGTTTGTATTTCTATAATATTGTATTGTAAACAGGTGTACAGTTGGTGTTTGTATTTCTATAATATTGTGTTGTAAACAGGTGTACAGTTGATGTTTGTATCTCTATAATATTGTATAGTAAACAGGTGTACAGTTGGTGTTTGTATTTCTATAATATTGTGTTGTAAACAGGTGTACAGTTGATGTTTGTATCTCTATAATATTGTATTGTAAACAGGTGTACAGTTGGTGTTTGTATATTTGTATCTCTATAATATTGTATTTTAAACAGGTGTACAGTTGGTATTTGTATCTCTATAATATTGTATTGTAAACAGGTGTACAGTTGATGTTTGTATCTCTATAATATTGTATTGTAAACAGGTGTACAGTTGGTGTTTGTATACTTGTATCTCTATAATATTGTATTGTAAACAGGTGTACAGTTGGTATTTGTATCTCTATAATATTGTATTGTAAACAGGTGTACAGTTGGTATTTGTATCTCTATAATATTGTATTGTAAACAGGTGTACAGTTGGTGTTTGTATATTTGTATCTCTATAATATTGTGTTGTAAACAGGTGTACAGTTGGTATTTGTATACTTGTATCTCTATAATATTGTATTGTAAACAGGTGTACAGTTGATGTTTGTATTTGTATAATATTGTATTGTAAACAGGTGTACAGTTGGTGTTTGTATTCCTATAATATTGTGTTGTAACCAGGTGTACAGTTGGTATTTGTATCTCTATAATATTGTATTGTAAACAGGTGTACAGTTGATGTTTGTATCTCTATAATATTGTGTTGTAAACAGGTGTACAGTTGATGTTTGTATCTCTATAATATTGTATTGTAAACAGGTGTACAGTTGGTGTTTGTATACTTGTATCTCTATAATATTGTATTGTAAACAGGTGTACAGTTGGTATTTGTATCTCTATAATATTGTATTGTAAACAGGTGTACAGTTGATGTTTGTATCTCTATAATATTGTATTGTAAACAGGTGTACAGTTGGTGTTTGTATTTCTATAATATTGTATTGTAAACAGGTGTACAGTTGATGTTTGTATCTCTATAATATTGTATTGTAAACAGGTGTACAGTTGGTGTTTGTATTTCTATAATATTGTATTGTAAACAGGTGTACAGTTGGTGTTTGTATTTCTATAATATTGTATTGTAAACAGGTGTACAGTTGGTGTTTGTATACTTGTAAACAGGTGTACAGTTGATGTTTGTATCTCTATAATATTGTATTGTAAACAGGTGTACAGTTGGTATTTGTATCTCTATAATATTGTGTTGTAAACAGGTGTACAGTTGGTGTTTGTATACTTGTAAACAGGTGTACAGTTGGTGTTTGTATCTCTATAATATTGTATTGTAAACAGGTGTACAGTTGGTGTTTGTATACTTGTATTTCTATAATATTGTATTGTAAACAGGTGTACAGTTGATGTTTGTATCTCTATAATATTGTATTGTAAACAGGTGTACAGTTGGTATTTGTATCTCTATATTATTGTGTTGTAAACAGGTGTACAGTTGATGTTTGTATCTCTATAATATTGTATTGTAAACAGGTGTACAGTTGATGTTTGTATCTCTATAATATTGTATTGTAAACAGGTGTACAGTTGGTGTTTGTATCTCTATAATATTGTGATGTAAACAGGTGTACAGTTGATGTTTGTATCTCTATAATATTGTGTTGTAAACAGGTGTACAGTTGGTATTTGTATACTTGTATCTCTATAATATTGTGTTGAGAAAAAATGTAAAAAATGGAATGGTAATGATGCAAGTTAATATTGTCTTACTAATACATAAAATCTTATTTATTAAAGTACGCTGAGGATCAACTTTTACAAAAATTGACATTTGAAAGATGAGAAAAGGTATTGACTGATAAAAATACGGGTGAATTCAAAAGATGAAACATTATCATTTGCAAGAGTTGAACAATACAGGAGATGAAACATTGATATGATTTGCAGAAGTTGGTCAGTTCAAGTGATGAAACATTGATATGATTTGCAGAAGTTGGTCAGTTCAAGTGATGAAACATTGATATGATTTGCAAAAGTTGGTCAGTTCAAGTGATGAAACATTAATATGATTTGCAGGGTTTGATAAATTCAAGAGATGAAACATTGCTGTGATTTACAAGAGTTGAAGAATTCAAGGGATGAAAGAAATCATCCCGTTTGTCATACAGTTGAGTTGTTAGTTTGCCGTTAATGTCTACTTTCAATAAAATATCCAAGTATGTTGCAGAAGTGGACGACTCTGTGGTGTCTTTTATTTCGAGTTCACAGGGATATATCGAATCGAAATATGAATGAACATTATTATTGTTAATGAGTAAAACGTCGTCAATATATCTAAATGTCGCATTGAAGGCCATAGCAAGAGATTTTTTCTTCTCGCGTAGAAGTTTTTGAATTGAATAGAAGCAGAAAATGTTGACAGTTTTTTGGCGGTCGGAAAGTTTTTGACTGGAAACAAAAAAACTGTGTCAATGTTCTTTGCTTCTATCGCACGTAGAATTGCCATTTTAATATAGATTTATTCCTCAAAAATCCTTCAAATTTCGATATAAGTTATGTGACATTTTGTTATTGATAAATGTGTTAGTTACCCGTTTTAATTTTCCCTTGTGATGACTTTCATTGCCGGGTAATAGATTATGCCATAGTCACGTGATTCGCCACAGTGTTACGGTAACGTCGTCATACACCCATAGGTATTGTTACACCAATGAATGTTCTACACACTGCACAGTTCAGTCAATGTTGTATAATTTGTGTCTTTTACTCTGCTTTTTTTTTTCCAGCGCCTACTACGTCGTCATGCACCAGTACGTCCACAGTGATATATAACATTACAACAGTGGAACAAAAAATTGTTGAGCTCAAAAGAAACCTAACACTGGACACGAAAAATACCAGTGCATACCGAAGGTCTCTGACATGCGCAGAAGATTCAAGACCCAGTTCCGCTTATATCGGGTACTTGGGGATCGGACTACTCAGTGTGACAGGGGGCCTGTTTCTGTGTCTTGACTTCTCCAGGCTGCTGGGTACAAATGATGACGACGATAACTACACTCTCTGACATCGTTAACATTTCAAAAATCTAACATGGCGTCCATATTTCTCTCACATTTACACTTTGTTACATGCCTGTCCAAACTTTTATTCTAGGTACTTGCTGAAATAAGACGATTTTCGTAATCACTGATTTATGTACAAGTAACACCATATATGAGAACTGTTGACTTTAGTTTCTCTCGGGACAATGAATGCGTCTCTAGTAACTACTTGGAGTGTTCTTGAGAGGAAATCAGACATGTAATCGTTCACAATGACAAACACTCACATTTGCTTCTGGCTCAGGTGACCTAATTAGAATCTGAAGCCTACCACTACACCAGTGGAACAGTGAACGCACGCAAGGTTCACACACATCCCTTATTTTCTCTGTGATAGAGAAATGGTCGACAATAACGCCCGTCCGTCGGCCAAAACCCCGACAAATTATAGGGAGGATCGATAAATTATAAATTGTCTATCTGTTGTGTCCGTAAAAATATATCAAAAGGCCTTTATCCATGATAGACCATGTTAAAAAGTAAAATCTACAAAATAAATAGAAATGACTTCCGATTTCATTACAAAACTGTTTTATGTACGAGTTAGGAGGTCTATACATCCCTCGATGCAATCTCTACCCAGAGTTATCGTTCCCGTTGTAGCGCAGCGTAATACGCCCTCTGGTGAGAGATTGCCCTCGATGCCCACCTTGTACCTGATGATACATGTATTTTAGATCAAGAGTCTGATGTTATTGGTGTTGTAGAAAATTTAGAGAAAGTAATTCAGGATGTCTAATTAATTATGACTGATTTATTACTGTCTAATATTTCTGATTACCGGTAAATTAAAAGCACTACATTACATTTCATCTCCGATAGGGTGGTGATTGGTCCTGCGAACCAAAGAGTTTTAAATGCTAAGCTGTGAACTTTATGTATTACAAAAATTCAACAATGTGAATATAGATCTTATATTTGTTCTCTATCAACAAAAATTAGTCTCAGAATTGTTAGTAAATACAATGTATACATGCATTCAACTCAATAGAACGAATTTCTCTACCTTGAATAAACAAAACAAGAGTATTGTTTGTACTTTTTTTCTCGGTCACAACATGGATTTTGCGATCAGTTTGCTTATATTGCGCACTGGATATAGATCTGCACGTGGACGTATCGAATAGTAGCTAATTATAACTATAATGAATTTTAAAAATCACACGTACGTGCTTTGTGACAATATATTATTAATAGAAAATGCGTTCAAAGATTAATTAGAAAAAATAACTAAGTACAATAGCACACAATAGATTTTATCAAGTCTGCGGAGCCGAGGACCAGACCTTCAATATGCAAACGTTACAACCACAGGTGTTTGGGTTATAAAAAAAAAATTCCCTCACTGGTTATTATAACAAGTGTGGGTATTTTTTTTTAAGGGGCTTATTTCGAATTATTTTGGAGTTTTGAGGTATGTAAGACATGCTTTAAAGAGATTTCAACACAAAAATAAATCAACTCGTGCAGACTATACGGAGGGGAGGGGGGGCTGAATCCAAGCACCTGTGGTTGCAACATATGCAAAGAAATCGGATAAATCCCGTGTAACAAAGAGCCGGAGGGTAAATTTCAGATGCATGGACATCAATATAATGCAATATCACCTAGAGAAAAAAGAACGATGTACGTTTGATTTTCCTATATTTGCCTTTTATCCATCCCACCCTGTAATATGCAAAACTAATCATCGTACGCTACGGTGATATACAATCAAATCTATCGATAAGAACAATTTCACAATACATTTAAATCGCCATCTTGTGACGTAATGTCAAAAAATGCATAAGCCTTAATGTAGTGAGCAACCTTAAAGGACACATGACACAAAAAATTATTTGTCTGTAATCATTGTCTTTATAATCCTTAAGTCAGATTCTCACACTGAATCTGTTAAACAAGCATCTGATAACAAGGCACAGCTGGAAATAGTAATCTGTAAACACCAGCCGAAGCAGTTCTCCGAGCAGTGCCGACAGTTAATGAGATAAGAGTCACGTGTGTGTTATATACGTCAGAGGTGAGCTTCTTGCAATTCTCACCGTAACGTATTCAATACAATGGCTGAAGACTTATCAGAACTCTGATTTATTTAAGAAATAACAAAATTCAATTGCAGTAAAATATTATTGGAAATCATGTAATAAACTTAAACTTTGATATTCACATTTGCAGCAGATTTAGGTTGTTAATCCTCCTTTCCCCCAAGCTCTAAATTGTTAAACATATATAAATATGTACCAGTATGTATATCATGTATATATTGAAAAAAATCAACAAAAATTCCGTATATGTCTAATGAATTGACATCATGGCATTCTGAACCCCTTATCTATAAAAATGTATGTCACATATAAATAATGTAAGAAACCTACCATAAAACGAATGTAGGGAAAAAAGTCACGGATGAAAAATCACAGGAAAATAAATCGCAGGAAAAAAAGTCACAATATATATTTTGTATAAAAATCACATAGATGTATGAAAAAAAGTCACAATATATATATTATATTATATGTATAGGGGAAAATTCATAGTATATATTTTGATAGAAAAGGGTCACATATACAAAGGGGGAGAAAGTCACAGTATATATATTTTGAAAGAAAACTACACACACACACACACACACACACACACACACACACATATATATATATATATATATATATATATATATATATATATATATATATATATAAGTCAATTATTATATAAGGAGAAAAGTTTTACTTAAATTTGATTCAAAGTTAGAAGATTCCATGTTTTTTTTAATCATTTGCAACAAACAAATAACCCCAATAAAAATTAACTTTAGTTGTTGACAGGGACTGTTGAGATTAATTTGTGGCTTCACAAGGCACCTTTCCCCTTTTCTAGACAGTGTATTCCCTGTATAAGTAGACAAAATGGCATCAGTTTACAATCTTTGAAGCCATACATAGGATGAAGGAAAAAATATGTTGGTTTTTTTTTTTGCAAATGTTAACTATTCATCGGTGCTTTATTTTTCCTACGTATGGTCAAAGTCACTCTTTATAAATATTGTGACTTTTTTTCCTTGGTATAGGCAAAAACAATCAAAAATTTTGAACAAAAGAAATTGTGACTTTTTTTGCTAGGTGTGGTCATAGACACTCATTATACATATTGTGACTTTTTTTCCTACCCAGATTGTGACTTTTTTTCCTGTGACTTTTTTCCCGTTTACCCATAAGACAGGGATTATAAAAAATGATCTTTGTTTTCTTTTGGTAACAATTTTCTCTAGCAAATTGCACCCCCTCCCCAAATTTAAATTTGAATCCTGATACAAAATACGAATAGTAAAAGGCAGTTAACTTGCAGCACATATGTAATCATATTGTAAAAAAAAAAATAGTTTTTTTTTACCTGAAGTATTTGTCGCTTTCTATATGCACCATACCCAGATGGGTTTTTTTCTCAGTATTTGATGAAGTTGAACATTCACCTTGGGTAGGCCACTCAGCATCGGGTATAGCATCATCTTTTACTGATTCACGATTTTCCTAAAATTTTTGTTTTTCACTTTAAATGATCAAAATCTAAAGTCTAATATATTTAGAAGGTTTTACAAAAAAAATTAAGGTTATTCATTATGACAGAGGCTCATTATAGAGAGTTTATTATTTGTTTTGAAAACAAAGATTGAGGTGTGTTATTGTTTACGGTGTTTTCAAAGTAAATGGATTTTGGCCAATTTAATTTATATCGCATCTCAAGTATAGCCTACTTTAGGTAAAATGTGTCATTCAAAAGTTAAAATTTTGATTGTACAAAACGAAGATGCTTTAAATAATAAAAATAACGTTTCATTGGTTTGTTTGTTTACATAAAATGACTCGAATCTTTGTTTACATAAATAGAATCAAAGCTAAAATATTGCTCTTATCCTTGCATTCAGACGGTCCAAATTTTGGTTGTCAGCATTAAATGAGCTATATTCTTAATTTTTAATTTAAAAAATGAAAAACAGTTCTTTCAAAAAACGTGAACCAGTCCCTTTAAAGCATAGTGGAAAAAAGTCCATAAATCTGCATTCGGCATTAAGTTCCATATCTCGTAAAAATCACCCCCGGAGCTGTGATGAAACTTAAACCGAATACCAAATTTCAGCTTCCTAACTCAAAACATTATCAAGCCAATGTTGAAAGCAGTGTAGAATACCAAGTGGGAAAGACTGACCGAATGTCAGATGGAATATATAGTCCTTTACACCCCCACCCCCCTTCTTCCGTAGTATGGGACAAAATTCAAAAGAGATTGTGCAGGATTTGTTGATTGATTGACCCGATAAATATGATGAGTACGTGTTTATCTTGTGATAAAGAACAATTCAAAAACTAAGACCATGGTTACATGTAACATCGTTACAATCTAGATGTGTCAGCACAACATAAATGCCCCCGCCTGCAGTAAAGTCAAATGTAGGAAATTTATCAAAGTATAGCATTGAATGTGGTATCTAGATTGTATGTTACATGCATTTAGTACAATGAAGAACTCAACAACAATCCTTTATATGTTTTAACAGTCATAAAATAAATATATAAATTTTTCTATGTTAAAGGGGCACAACTCCATCAAAATCAACGAACAGGAACAAAACTCAAACTTGATCTGTAACTCATCAATATACATCTGCATAAAAAATCAGTTCAATATCTCAAGGCGTTTAGAAATCAAAGTCCTGAAAGACGGGGTCAAATTATTCAATGCATAACTTTCAGAAATGGTGCACTGCAGTTATGCTAATATGACAATTCATATGAAAACTCTCCCAACAAATACTTTAATCAGACATAGGTCTTGAATTGCAGATTTACGCACAACTTCCTATTCGTGTTTTTGATACAAGAAAAGAAGTGTTCAAAATCGAAATTTTCTTGAAGTCTGTTCTTTATTTTATGGTTTTGAGGCCAAAACGAATATCTAAAGGAATGCTTGTATTGTGAACTCCTAGTCTTGTGGCCAGTTTTGTTAAACCAATATGATCCAGAACTCGATATTCTTGGTTATCATTTCGCCGAGATAGTTCCTTCCTTATCAAACCTCAATATTCTTGGTTTGTATCTTATAGTGAGGGTCACCATTTAACTTGTGCACTTAGCTCTTCAGCTATTCATAGCTAAATCAGGTGCTGAACTCTTGTGAAAAAGCATGAATGCTAAAATAAAGTAGGCCTAAATGAAAAGAAATATAGATAAATGTATGGAACAAAGTTTAATATGTCAACAGAAAAGAAAGATAGCATGTGACAGGTTGACATATGACAGTATATGTTTAATAGCTTATTTTTTTATGGACCAACATAATGAAACCAAATGTTAAAGATGAAATTGATAATGGCATACTTTGGAATTGCACGATACAACCTGTCAATAACACATGGAAGTTTAAAATCAAGTGGATATGTAAACACTCCAATTCTTTCTTTAGTAAAGGAAATTTTCTAAACTACTAAAACTGTAAACAAGAACACGTAAATTGTAAACATTGTGACAAAATTGGTAACATAGTAGTTTTAAATTTTTTGACACACATTTGGGCTAGAAGTTTCCTATGCAATGAAAAATATTTACATGTTACAGTCCAACATAGATAAGCAAGTCCACAAACCAGACAACTGTCTTCTCAAGTGAAACAATATAACATGAAGTGCTGCAAATTCAGGCATTTTAGAATATTATGCATATACCAGTATCTGGACAATTAACAATTGTAAAAGCATTACTGTTGAATAGTAATAACATCGATATAGAACAGTGAACTATGATTGTGTAAAGAATATAATACTGTTGCAATGTGAGATTTTGAGTTAATAATACAGACTGATGCCTGATCAGGGTTAAATAAATTGCAATGCTGGGTTTCCATCGCTATTTTCAGTATCACAGAAAAGGTTATAATGAAATGGACATGTAAACATTCCAAAATTGAATAAAACAAGATGTGTTTGTGAAACATAAAATGCCCTCGATAATGGCCAATTCCGAAGATGACCAAAGTCACAAAGATAATTATCTTGGTACCAGTAGAAAGATCTTGTCACAAGAAATGCTTAAGTGCAATATGAAAGCTCTAATATTTACCATTTAGAAGTTAAGACCAATGTCAATCTTTTTAAAAGTAGGTCAAATGTCAAGGTCAAAAGGTTTAGTACAAACAGAAAGGTCTTGTCACAAGAAATACTCATGTGAAATATCAAAGCTCTATCACTTACTGTTCAAAAGTTATTACCAAGGCTAAAATTTTTAAAAAGTAGGTCAAACTCCAAGGTCAAATGGTAAAAAATGTTGGTACCCACAAAAAGGTCTTGTCACAAGAAATACTCATATCAAATATCAAAGCTCTAGCTCTTACTGTTCAAAAGTTATTACCAAGGCTAAAAATTTTAAAAAGTAGGTCAAACTCCAAGGTCAAATGGTAAAAAATGTTGGTACCCACAAAAAGGTCTTGTCACAAGAAATACTCATATCAAATATCAAAGCTCTAGCTCTTACTGTTCAAAAGTTATTGGCAGGGTTAAAGTTTTTAAAAAGTAGGTCAAACTCCAAGGTCGAGGTCACAGGGTCAAAAATGTTGATACCCATGGAAAAGTCTTGTCATAAGGAATACTCATGTGAAATATCAAAGCTCTATCACTTGCTGTTCAAAAGTTATTAGCAAGGTTAAAGTTTAAGACAGAATTACAGAATGACAGACAGGACAAAATCAATATGCCCCCTGATCTTCGATCTCGGGGGCATAGAAATAGTTCCTAAACTACTAGAACTGTAAATATGTACATGTAAATTGTAAACATTTTTAAAAATTATTTACATAATTTCAAATTTTTTGGACACACATTAAGACCAGAAGTTTCCTATGCAATGAAAGATATATACATGTGATAGTCAATCGTAAATATATAAGTCCACAAGCCAGACATCATTTTTTAAATCATATAATATAAAGAGCTGGTAAATTATATAATTTCAAAATATTAAGCATCAAAGATGCGTATGGCCGACTTGCAGTTTGGAGAATTATGCACGCTTGCATTCACGAAGTAAAAACATGCACGTATTTTATACAGTTTATAAGTATGAACCTTTGAATAGCCGCAATAGGTATTTAGTGTGATAATGACCTTGACCTTTGGATTTCAAAAGCAACATGAATCTTGAATGTCATCAGGATTTGAAGTCTGATAAACATGCACCAGCAAGTACATGTATAAAAGTTAGAGGCAAGCTCAAATCTACAGTATATAGTGAAAAAGATACTTTGACCTTTTGACCTCAAAATAAATAAGAAAAAAGTCAACAACAAAAACTCGCCTGTACAGTTGTCGGTGGTAATATTGTTGGCTTGCATTAAAACTATTTTTTTGCGTGCATAGAATAAATAACATAATAAACTCCGAATATATTCACATATTCTCGGTTTCTTCCGTAAAAAAGGCCGGATGTAAACAAAGTAAGAATATTTGCTCATGGAAACAATTAACAATCGTTTCTGTTTGATAGATAATTCAAATTCATCTAATAAATCAATGAAAAATAAAAATTGGGTTTTTTTTTCTAAATATTGATCTTATATTTTTCAAATCTGTGTACAAAATGATCAGCGCAATTTATGCACTCTTTCCTTCCACGTAGATTCAATTCATGTGTTCTCCGCACGGCTTCCGTTTTGAGGCCTCGACTGACAATAAACTAATAGACGGGGTCACGTGACCCCGTCTAAAAATAGTCTGGAAAACTGCTCGCAACAGAAATTTGGCTATCTAAGTTAAAGGGGCACAACTCCATCAAAAAACAGAAATTTAAATCTCTCACCAGAGGGCGCGCTACGCAAGCTTCACTTTCAATGTTGTGGAGCGTAGCGTAACGTCCTCTGGTGAGAGATTGCAGAAATTTATCTAAGTTAAAGGGGCACAACTCCATCAAAAATCAATGAACCAGAACAAAACTCAAATTCGATCTGTAACTCATCAATATACATCTGCATGCAAAAAATCAGTTTAATATCTCAAGGCCTTTAGAAAAAACAAGATGAGTTTGTGGAAAACAAATGCCCCCGATAACGGCCAATTCCAAAGATGTTCAAAGGTTATTAGCAAGGTTAAACTTTTCAAAAAGTAGGTCAAACTCCAAGGTCAAGGGTAAAAAATGTTGGTACCCACAGAAAGGTCTTGTCACAAGGAATACTCATGTGAAATATCAAAGCTCTAGCTGTTCAAAAGTTATTAGTGAGGTTAAAGTTTTTAAAAAGTAAGTAAAACTCCCAATGTCAAGGTCACAGGGTCAAAAATGTTGGTTCCACAGAAAGGTCTTGTCACAAGGAATACTCCTGTGAAATATCAAAGCTCTGCATGTAGCACCCACTGTTCAAAACTTATTAGCAAGATTAGTTTTCAATAAAGTGTATCGCCACGGCACATGATACGCCCGTCACATATTGTTAACATGAACATATCATGAAGAGATAGGTATGCATGGAGCCAAATGTCAACCTTCCTTTAAGAATCTTACCCACTTTATGGCCTCATGTGACATTGCTTCAAATATTGATAATGTAAGCTTAATGATTTTTAAAAGGATATAAAAACATTTTCCCAAATGTTTTCAATGAAATGATTAAAGTGCAAGATAGCCCTTTATCCAAGCAAACAACTTCCAATAAATGGGAGTACTCAAAAAGGTTGATTTAATCAACATATCAAAAAATACAAAAAATACAAATAGCAGTATCTGCCTTTGTCAAATCTTCAAGTATAAAAGTAAAAATGTCCTATATATATATTGCAACCATCTGTTATCTTAATCAGAAATGACACTCTGCATATCGGTTGCTTAGAAAAAAAATTAAAAATTATATTATACAATGTTGAAATTAATTTTGACATTCTAATATGAAATTCATTTCGAAAATATAGACTGGCCATCAAGAACAAATTTGAAAGAATACCAATATATCAACAGTTATAAGAGGCTTAATTAATAAACTTCCTCTGCCCAATTCCTTAGAGATGTAGATAACACCTGCTTGATCAGAGATGCTCTACCAGAAATGATTAAGACAGTCTCCTTACACTAAACTCATTAATTAATCTT
This sequence comes from Ostrea edulis, assembly GCF_947568905.1. Classification (NCBI taxonomy): domain Eukaryota; kingdom Metazoa; phylum Mollusca; class Bivalvia; order Ostreida; family Ostreidae; genus Ostrea; species Ostrea edulis. The sequence goes on from NC_079169.1 coordinate 87,627,860, forward strand.
AATATCAAAATGCTCTTTGCATGCTACTCCCATGGGACAAGTGGAATTTCTCTTGTTATTGTTAGAAACAAAAGAAACATTATATATACTAAAAAAAGCTGCACAGTATATCATAAAAAATGTTTTTTTAATGCAACATTTTTGAATAAGCAACAGTATAGATTGTACCCATTAAAACATTTTTTTTTTTATATCACCTTAATTAAAGAGACACTACAGCTCATTTTGCGCAAAAATCATGAAATGACAATTTTCCCAGCGCTTTCTCAATTTTTGTTGCATTGTTGAAAGTATGAACTTTGCGAAAATAACACTTATCTAAAGTTAAAAATTATCGTTTTAACGTAAAAATTAATACTTTTTGATGGCCTATACACAAACTATCGAGTCTCCTCTTTTCAGTCTTCAGACGCATGCGCATAGACAGTAAACAGTGCAGCATGTCGTCCAGAGAGAGAAAGTGTAGTTGATAGATCTAGAATTTTGAAAGATTCTGTGAGAAAAGAGGTAAAAATAGCATGAGATAAAACTCATACGTGAAGTAAAATTTACCTTGGGATCAGTATGACCGTTGGAAAACAAAGAGCTTGGAGAAACACATGTAACTCAGTGGCGGATCTAGGATTTCCGAAGAGGGGTGTGAAAGTCAAAGATTAGCCAAAGTAATCGGCCATTCTGGTGCAAAATTTGGATTTTCATTCACAATCTGTGGGGTAAAAAGGGAGGGGGATCCTGGCCCCCTAAATCTGCCATTGAGACTAGCTGCGAAGACACCACGTTTAAAAGTAAGTGCTATTTTTATCTGAACACGACACGTGTTAGTTGTAAAAACAACGGTCAATGGGAACATGGAAGGTTTCTGTTGAAATAATGATTTGTAATTACTTATTATAAGGAGCAGAGAATAATCTTATACTTGAAAGGTGAGTGTGGACCCCTTTGAAGGGGAATTTAAATAATTTCCTACAGAACACCTTTGCTGTCATTCAAAACCACGTGATGTAAATAAGCATTCAAAAGTCCGAGTCAGCATGAAGAAACCTTTGAATTCCGAACGATCTTCAAAGCGCAGTTGAGAGTAAATTGATGCATCCCAATTGTTCAAAATTGTCAGTATCAATATGAAATTTATCATTTTATCAATACATGGTTTAAAAAACACTTTATTAAAATGTGGAAAATGAGCTGTAGTGTCTCTTTAAATGTCACAGTGACCTTAAAGTAGGATGCGACACACCTTCTACCTAAGATGCATTAGTTGACCAATTTTGGTGATTCTAGGTCTAATAGTTTTCAAGTTATGAGCCGGGCAAGTTTTTGCCATATATGGCCATATCTTCTTAATAAAAAGTCACAGTGACCTGGTTTTAATGTGCGACACACCTTCTACCCAAGATGTATCTACAGACAAAGTTTGATGATTCTAGGCCTTGTAGTATTTAAGTTACGGGTCGGACACGAAAAAGCTAACAGACGGACGGACAGACGGACGGACATGAACGTCATACCATAATACGTCCCGTCTTAAGACGGGCATATAAAAAGTAGGTCAAACTCCCAGGTCAAGATCACAGGGTAAAAAATGTTGGTACCCACAGAAAGGTCTTGTCACAAGGAATACTCATGTGAAATATCAAATCTCTACATGTAGCACCCACTGTTAAAAACTTATTAGCAAGATTAGTTTTCAAAAAGTAGGTCAAACTCCAAGGTCAAGATCACAGGGTAAAAAATTGTTGGTACCCACGCAAAGGTCTTGTTACAAGGAATACTCATGTGAAATATCAAAGTTCTAGCACTCCCTGTTCAAAAGTTATCAGCTAGGTTAGTTTTCAAAAAGTAAGTCAAACTCCCAATGTCAAGGTCACAGGGTAAAAAATGTTGGTTCCACAGAAAGGTCTTGTCAAAAGGAATACTCATGTGAAATATCAAAGCTCTACCACTCAGTGTTCAAAACTTATTAGCAAGGTTAAACTTTTCAAAAAGTAGGTCAAACTCCAAGGTCAAAAAATGTTGGTACCCACGAAAAGGTCTTGTCACAAGGAATACTCATGTGAAATATCAAAGCTCTAGCACTCCCTGTTCAAAAGTTATTAGCGAGGTTAAAGTTTTCAAAAAGTAAGTCAAACTCCCAATGTCAAGGTCACAGGGTCAAAAATGTTGGTTCCACAGAAAGGTCTTGTCACAAGGAATACTGATATGAAATATCAAATCTCTACATGTAGCACCCACTGTTCAAAACTTATTAGCAAGATTAAGTTTTCAAAAAGTAGGTCAAACTCCAAGGTCAAGATCACAAGGTAAAAAATGTTGGTACCCACGGAAAGGTCTTGTTACAAGGAATACTCATGTGAAATATCAAAGCTCTAGCACTTACTATTCAAGAGATATTAGCAAGATTAAAGTTTTCAAAAAGTAGGTCAAACTCCAAAGTCAAGGGTCAAACATGTTGGTGCCCACGGAAAGGTCTTGTCACAAGGAATACTCATGTGAAATATCAAAGCATGCTAATAATTTTTTAACAGTAAGTGCTAGAGCTACAAGACTGTTTAGCCTAAACATTTTCCTTTCTAAATCAGGGTCTTCATTTAAGTATGTTGCCCTTATCTGCATTGATCATCTGACTTTTTCAACAATCTGTACAAGCAAACAAAATTTTCACTCCCATCAAAACTATCTGACACAAAATTTCAACATTTTTATTTAAATGATTTTTTTCACATAGTACAATGAATGAAAGAAGATGTAAAATATGGTATAAACCTGTGATACACACATGTAATGCAAGATTCAAAGTCAATAGTCTTCTCTCACTTCAACACACCACGTCACAGGGTCATCGTTTACAAACACCAAGTCACTAACACTGCTACCTCATTCATACACCGAGTCCATCTTCTACACACTCACACAGGGGGCACCTTGCAATCACTTCATTGGTTTCCTTGGCTGTCCCATCATCGGTCCTCTCATCATGGGCCCCACAGGACCCATGGGTCCCATCATAGGACCCATAGGGGGTCTCATTCCAACTACAAAATCAAGATCACATATTAGATTGTTAATTAGCTGAAATTCTAAGAAATATTTTCTGCTAACTCAAGGGAAATAAATTCATGACCATGCAATGAGAAAAATCGAATAGCTTTAATCTTGAAAAAATAAAATGATGGTGTTTTGAATGATCAGTATGATTAAGTGATGTAATGTATCTAAGGAAAAATCTAAATCTGAGTCATTGTCCTTTATTTCTCTAATGATTTTTTGTAAATTGTCCGTAATGATGGCCTCAAAAAATGTTTATTTGTGTGATTGTGCAAAATAATAATTTTTCAAAGTTTATTCCCTGAAAATATGTGTGGATAATTGCAAAAAACAAATTGTTAAGTGCATATATTAACTCTCCTTAATAACTAAATGATATATTAACCCTCCTTAATAACTAAATGATGTTCCAAATTTATTTTCTTTTTCAAACTGCGTTGTTTCAAGACAGGTATAACTACTCATATGACACAAGAAGAACACTGACCTGGCATCATTCCCATGGGACCCCCTGGCGGTCCCATCAGTGGCATAGGACCACCTGGCATCGGACCTCCCATAGGCATGGGGCCCTGGGGCGGTCCTCCGGGTTTACCGCCTGCAAGACAAAAAGAGAACCTCAGCTGATTAAAATACAACTAAAGAAATATAAAGCACGCAATATAAACATGTCTCATCGACTTCAGTTGTTACAATGCTAAGCACATGTACATTGTTGTAATTAATGATTAATTCTAAAATGCAATGTTTGATATATAGATCATTTTCATTGACATTATGAAGGTGAATAAATCTATGGATTGTTAGAAGTGAAAATATCCAGGTATATTTGGTCCAATAGTACCGCAGCATAGTAACTAAGCTGCTTAGAGGGGTACTGTAGCACCACAAGGTGCATTAAACTGGAACAAACTGGATGTCATTTACCTGCTGGAGGATATATCATATAATGATTGAAAATTTAACCCTCTTCAGTGTAGGATTTAGAACACCCTCCACCCCATTTCCACCACAAAATAATGTGAGTAAAACTCCCGATTTGGGACCCAAAATGGTTCAGTGTTTTGGTAATACTTGACTTTCACTGGTGCCCCCTCCCCCACCCAATCCCAGAAATCCCTGATCCGCCACTGCTCTCATATTCATATAGCAGATATCAATTAAATTGTCAAATTTACAATCATCAAAACATGATCTTTATCTTTTAAATTCATCAAAATTTACCTCTCTTATAAAATAATAATGCTATAAATTACTATGGCACTACGTAATAGCATTTGACAGAAAGCAGCTTACCTGTTGGAGGGGGAATCATGGCACCGCCAGGAGCATTGGACTGGAACGGATTGGATGCAATTTTGCCAGCTTTGAAGGCTGCAGCTGTTTTTAAATATCGGAAAAAATGTATTGCATATTAAATTTCTGCATTTACTGTGTGACATATAGCTATAGCATTTAACTATTTTCAAATCTGTCTCATACACTTGTAAGATAGTTTTTAGTTGAAGTAAACAGTGAATGTCAAAGACATTGGACTGTTGAACAATACCAGTAAATTCATACTCAGTGCGGTTCACTCTCGTAGCAAGTCAAACCAACTGTCCGGTGATGGTTCTGACTACTACAATGAGACTTCATCTCTCAAAAAGCTTTCAATGAATATAATGTTGAAATGAATCGGAGCATATATTCAACATAGATAGCAAAATAAGATGAAGGTCATGCTAGCTAGGTTTGAGACTCCAAAGTGGTGGATGATGTCAATTTTTATGATGAACTTAAAAACTTTTCTATATGAACAAAAAAGATGACGAGTTTGTTGATGGCACTTCTGAAGATGAACATTGGAAAAGGGTTGATTACTTTTCTCAAGGAGGATAAAATTGTGAAACTTTTTTTGGTTCTAATCCTTTTTCTGTAATTTGACTTTAGTCAGACAAACTTTTGTTGGGTCCGATGACAATTGTGAGGTAGATGGGACCAGATGGCATCCATATTTCAAAACTTTGGTGTTTACGAAGTAAACCACAAGAGACAGAGGTAACTGACTTCACTTATTACATTTTCAACAGTGAAATACGATAATTTATTCATTGAATAAAAAAGATATTTTCACAGTGTGAAAATAACAACTGATTGTGACATCATGTTCTGTACTTAACTACTATACATCCTTCAAGATTTGAAATAAACATGTTCGAAAACCAAAGAAAATGTAATAAACAGAAAATTCAATGCTTTGTAGTTGGATATGTAATTTACTTCACGAGTAAGACAGAATTTTTTTAGCATAAGTGAAAAAAAAACCCTGCCTTACTTGTGAAATAAATTACATATCCAACTACAAAGCATTGAATATCTTCTATATATCAGACTGGGCCAAATGACTTCATCTCAGGCAAAAAATATTAATCAGTAGTTTCTCAGGCCCTGCTGCATCCAATGAAAAGGTACTGCATGAATTTTTTTTTCAATTTATATTAATTTATTTGTTTACTTATGTAAATGAGGTAACTTTTGTTATAGATATTTACGTTAAACTTTTAGAAGGTTTTAACAAGATAACTCATGGTACAGCAACTTAAAAAAAACCCAACAACAACAAAAAATACCTGCCTGCAACAGTGCCTCATTTGAAATTTTTGGTCTGAGAAACTATTTATTAATATTTTTTTTGCCTATATAAACAATTTTTGTTGTATTCCAATAATATTTTCATGAATTAATTCTTCTCTGGAAATAAATTTTACTTTGGTATATAAACAAGGCATTCCTCACACCTGCAGTAGTGACTGCTGTAAATACGTTACCACGGTTTCTGCATTACAGGTTTCTGATTTGGCAAACATTTTTCTTTATTGTTAAGCTATACATTCCTTGTTTGGGTCTCTTAGATGATAAACTACTTCAAAGTGCATAAATTTAGTTACTTATGAATTTCTTTATTTTTTGATGATAGACTATCTAAATTATGAGCATTTCAAGTAGTAGTTTGCATTTCCCACTAAGATATGTACTTAATAATTGTGATAGGAGGTATTCCTTCTGTTTTCCTTGTGTACATTTGCTATGTTTGTTTTCCTAATTTGTAAAGATGAATAATACTTCTCTAATAAAAGTATGAATATACGATGTATCAATAACTGAAACATGCCGTTTATGACGTCATTTGTAAATTGACGGTGTTATCACTTGTGTCAATATATCGATAACTGAAACATGCCGTTTATGACGTCATTCGAACATTGACATTGTACTCACTTGTGTCATCCACCAGTTTCTGAACCTGCTCCTCTAACCACTTCTGATAGTACAGCCTGACATTTTCTTTGTGTTTTCTGCCATTGCAATGTGTCTTCCTTACTGATGGCTGTAAATTTTAAATCATACTAAGCATTCTGATTGGCTAATGCAGCAAGAATTACCATTCACAAAGCGATCCATTGTGATACAGTGGAAGAATGGCAAACAAAAAGATTCATGAATAAAATCATCAAAATACAACAAAGACCTCGGGTAATAGAATGAGAATAAACATCTTCTGTCTTAAATTTGAGATTCAATAAATGTTGGATTTTAAAGGTTGCAAATATCCATTATTACCTAATAAAATGTCCCTGGTAAAACTCGACAGCACTATCTACTTCAAATCTTAAGACAGAATATGCTCATTCCCAAAACAATGTGAATGGAAGTTATTCTCCAGCTGAAATTGCTGCGTTTAAAATAACTTCAGAGACAAATCTTTCGAAAGGTGTTAGGCAATGATACTAATTAATAATAGTTAATCTAAAGCTGATTCACAATGGATTCCAGTAACAATTAACAAGGCAATTTGACAACAATAGAAGACATTTCAAGACAATCTGACAAAATCTATCTATGTTTCATTTGAGAATGAAGAGAAAACTTTTACTGATAGAAAGTGGAAAATATACATTCTGAAATTGAAAACGTCAACTCGTACCCAAGAATCTGCCCATAATGCAATATATCTATGCACATATAAGTGACATATCGCTTAGGTACGAGTTGTCATCAATTGAAGAGGAGGAGTCAACTCGTAACCAGATTCTTGGGTACGAGTTGACTTTTGCCTTTTGGGTACGAGTTGACCTATTGGGTACGAGTTGACCTGGGTACGAGTCGGCCAGGGTACGAGTTGACTTGACTCCCCCAAGACCACTTAACGTAACCCCGGGACAGGGGACATGTTAAAAATGGATTAAAAGCAAGTAAGCGTTGATTTCCTTGTGACAGTTTTGTGCATTACTGTTAAATGTTTGAAAACAACTTGTCTATTGCGTAAATCCAGGCACATCTGAGTCGAAAGGTCTGTCTAAGCCTAAACCGACTCCGGCATTTACATGTTTTCCAGAATCAAAACATGAATGCTTGCGAAGAGAAGTCAATGAAAGCTATGCCTGTCGACTTCACTAAAGAGAATAAGGTTAAATATACTATTTAAAAAGTTTCATTCAAATAGATTTTATTCAATTTACAAGTTAATTTAACACAATTAAATAGTTCCTAGTTGTTTGCCACATTTTGTTTTGTTTTAAAGACGCTATTTTCTATTAAGCAAACTATTCGTAAACAGGTCATGAACTGTTAAATCAATATTGTTGCTATAAAAGTTGGAAACAGTAATTTAAGTTTCATTTATATGTTGGACCCGACTACGCGTTACGTTTAACTGTCGTCGACATTAAATTGAAACGTGATGCCGATTCCAATCATTGGTAGCCTATTAAATGTACAGTTTTTGGCGACACAGTTGGAATATATTTTCGTAAAACAATATACTTACGGAGTCGTGCGTGAGGTATGTATCGTAAAACAATATACTTACGGAGTCGTGCGTGAGGTATGTATCGCAGTAGTCACAGTAGTATCTGAAATATAAAACGAAAACCGGTCACACGTCTAACTCGTATTATAATGAAGCATAGATAATAATTAAGTACAATTCGTGAATTCCAGATTGTAAATGTCGGGAGATATTTTAAACACTTTATGAGAACTTACTTCGGCATAATTACAACTAAATAAACGATATAGGATTACAGAATGCTTTTCGCGTTCATGCAACAAAAAAACCGGAAGTAGGACACACAGACAGACTTCAAATAAACTTTAAAAGGTACATTGTACAACATGTTTTGTTCCGGAATAACACACACACACACACACACACACACACACACCCCGAAAAAAATTTGATGTATAAAATTTGATAAACAGATATTTTCCAAGGAGAGAAACTCTAAAATAATTTTAAAACACTGAAAAAGCTATAAATGATTCTTATGTATTTATATGAAATATCAAAATGGAGAATTGGGCAACCACGGAACCCTGGAAATAGCAGAGGTGGTATCAGGTGCCCAGGTGTAGTAACCAGGGGCGGATACAGGAATTGCGGTTACGGGGTCGCCTCTTTATGAAGCAGGGGGCCTGGGGGGGGGGGGGGGGCGCCTTGGTGGGGGCCCAGGGGAAATTAGTAAAATGACGCAAATCTTAAGGATTTTTGAAAAAAATTAAGTTCTCTCAATAAAGTAATTCAAGAAATCAAAGGATTTTGTCATTAATTTCTCCGAGAGTAGAAGAAATTATTGCTTCTTTTATCGTTCAGCACATTTTTCTAAACAAGATACCACGATTTACCTTAAAGTTGAAAATTTTAGGGGGGGGGGGCTTAAATCCGCCACTGAATATATATATATATATATATATATATATATATATATATATATATATATATATATATATATATTTGAATAAAAATAATCGTGTCGGAATGAAAAAGATTTATATTTGTGTACAAAATTGTCAAACCTATCTCACGAAACAATGCAATCAATTTAGAGCAGTCCAATATAAGGTGTTTAAAACACCCCGTTAAAATAGCATGGTACATGTGATTAGCGTACATGCAATCCGTAATACAATTAAACAAATTATCAAGTTGTAAGTTGTATATATCTTCACGAAAAAACCTTATATCACGTCCTATCTTTCAATTCCCGTGAGGATCCGGGTTAGTATAGGTCGTCAGTATTCTCTTTAAAGAAGTCGAGAGGCATACCCTTCATCGTCTAAAGAGAATAAGGTCCTCAGTAACCCTTGTTTGTCGTAAAAGGCGACTAAATGGAACAGTCCTTCCGATGAGACCGCAAAAACTGAGGTCCCGTGTCACAGCAGGTGTGGCACGATAAAGATCTCTCCCGTAAGCGCCGAGCATAGGCCTAAATTTTGCAGCCCTTCACTGGCAATGGTGACGTCTCCATATGAGTGAAAAATACTCGAGCGGGACGTAAAACAATATACATGCAACCAAGTGAACCAACCAACCTATCTCACGACTAAAACGATTTCTATATTTTAACAACAAAAAGATTGGGATTTCTGTTTGTTACATTTTCTTCATGACCGGAAACACACGGTTGATTAAGCTTCGTTCCTCTCTCCATCGTAATTCAACCGTGGATTTCCAACCAAGCATTTTCTTCAGTTTTTGCCTGTTTTATCTGTCTAGAGCTTATTGACGATCAAAACAAAATTGTGCAGAAAATATAGATGCAACAAATATTAAATCAATACATTTGAACAATAATTTAACAATGTGAAAATACCAAATTTTATTTTATGGATAGACTAAAGTATTTCTCTGTTGAAAATGTACATGTAATTAGATTTGTTGTTGCCGCAGAAGACGGGGAGCTAGCTATTGTCTTTGTAAATCGTAAATAGAGATATGTACTAGTCTTTATTTTTCGTATTATTTTTTTCTATTAAAAAAGGACGAGGGGCTGGAGAGGGGGCGGGGGAAACAATTCCCGTTTACTGACAAAAGTGCAATGAATATACTATCGATATCTCCAATAAGATTATCTCTAACCTTTTCTGTCCTTATCGCTTTTGGTGTTATAATACGAGACAGCATGGGTCGTTTTGGAATAGTGTGTTTGTACATAACAAGTTTGATTTTCACTCAAAACCTGCGTCATGTGAAGTGCCAAAGGTAAAGACTGATACATTGGAGGATCGGAAGTTTGTTCGTTTGTTCGATTTATTTAATTATTCTGCATTTGTTTTTGATTTTGTGTTTTCGGTAGATATTGAAAATGATTTTCCATTAATTTCGATCTTATCTTACAGCCCCGCGCCTCTGACGACCTATGACGGATTGATGACTATGCTAACATCAGGATATAGGGTACATTACTTCTTCAACACGACTCTCTGTCAATCCACGTCTGCCGACATTCCACAGCAAAAAAAGCCGATATTTGGCGGGAAAATCCAATATTTTGAAGCCTTTCCACCCAGGAAATTCGACAATGGCAAAATTATATGGACACAGATGTTGTACGTTCAGGAGGGATGGGAGGGCTACAATGGTTTGTTGGAAATGCTTTTAAGGACATTCTCTCTCTCTCTCTCTCTCTCTCTCTCTCTCTCTCTCATCGAATTCTGCTACATCTAAATTGCAAGCAAAAGCAACTTTACTTCAATTTCAATTTCAACAGAGATTTTCAATACTGACATGAAAGACATATCCGTATATCCTGATAAACCAATCAAAATCCTTCTGGACAGACCAACAGTTAACCTAAACGATACCAGGGGCATGCGCGGAGCCACTTGTCAGTGGGACGAAGGAAGACCTAGGTATTATATATGTACATGTATATATACATGTTTTTACACATACTATGGTAAAGAGTACAATTAGGTGCCCGTTTTACGAAGGTACACGTAGCAACAAAGTTGTGTGAAATTGACAATGCTGGTATCAGGAATCTTTAGATTTAGAAACAAGATGGAAAGATCTCAATTACAGAAAAACCCCTAAATTATCTACAACGTATAAGGCATCTTTCCAAACGTTAAAGTAACGTCAAGACTTCCTATTATAGAACACAACACTCGCTAAAAACAGGCACATTTACATGTCTAAATTTTCCAACGTTCTTCATCTAATCAACCAGTGAAATACCTCTCGTCCGCACTTTATATGATATTAGCCATTGAATAAACTTTAACTTTATCCAACACACTGCATTACATTAGGAATTGGGATTCCAATTTTTTTTTAAAGATTAAGAAGTACTTAAAGATGTCGAATTTGATTTGATCTTTTGAATTCTGCGACAGTTCAATGTTGGTCGTACATGTAATTCTAGTTCTGAAAATAGACTGTTCCTATATGAGTTGATTAAATCCGTAACCCATAAATGATAAACGAACGACATCAAATTTATCACGTTTCAATCGTATTTGTGAAATTAGCCTGTAATGCAATTCGCTGTTTCTGGGACTGTACAAACATTCAAATTTATATATAGAATAACATATTTGTATCTTGAGACACACTTTGAATACGCAGTAAACAGTCTTTAGTAAACAGTCTGTGCAAACTTTGACATGCTTCACTGTGCACTACACTACAACAGAGAAATGTACACGATGCTGCTCATTAGGTGTCAGACAAAACAGGGTCAAGAAACGATCTCACAATTCAATCATGATAAATCCGTTTACCTGATCAAGACATATACCTCACGGCGGGTGTGACAGGTCGAGAGGGGATGCGTATTCCTCCTAGACACCTGATTCCACCTCTGATGTGTCCAGGGTTCCGTGTTTGCCCAACTATCTATTTCGTATTGCTTAGAGGAGTTATGAGATTGATCACTGTTCGTTAACTTCACTTTGCATTCTTTACATCTTTTTAGTTGCTGTATTGTCATTTCAGCGACACCATCAACTTTTCTGTGTCGAAAAGTCCAGAACCAAAATTGGTAACGTCTTTCGACAATTTAAAAACGAAATTGATAACAGGAGAGGAAATCCGAATGATCACTAACACTTCGGGGTGCAATTGTACGTACAATGATTGCAGAAATCTGACTTTCGGTGGAGATATGAAAGGTAAATTTCTACATTTACCGAGACGAAAGGTTTTTACCCCTTTCCTTATACTTCCTGAAATCCATGTAGCAACACTCCGAGATTTCCCAAAAAATTACACTACTGTTTAAAACGCCATCAAGTTCTTTTAATACATTCAGTATCTGCTTAATTATGGCACAGGTAATATCTTAAATTGTCGACAAAACAAGATAGTGTGATATTTTCTCTGTATAATATGGTGTCCGGATAGGGCCATTTGCAAAAGTGTGACTGTGCGTTAGTCACAACACGCCGTCACGCCAACAAGCAACGCGCTTTCGCGCTCTCACGCCAACAAACAATGCGCCCTCGCGCCATCACACCAACAAACAACACGGCGCGAAGGCGTGTTGCTTGTTTTTTTTTTTTTTTTTTTTTTCTTCATAATTTATTTATTTTTTTGGTTACATACAATACATCAAACACTTACACAAACATACCTTTCATACATGCATACATCTCCCTGTGGTTTAGGTTGCTTGCTGTACAATAGTGAAAGTAATAATAATAACAATAATACATGTACTAAAATAATGACAAGTACATGTAGTCATAATTAATCAATTGCAAAAATATTTTCCCACTTCATCCATATTTTTATCAAAGTTATGTATTTTAAATGCTTGAATTGCAGCATATTTCTCTACATGATATTTAAACTTTAAGTGACATAGTAATCCAACAAGATTTGGGTCTTTATTCTGCATTAAACAGATAAATATGTATTGTTTAGCATATAGAATTATAAAGTTTATAGCTTTATTATTTAAAGACAGTGGAATTTCACCAAATATTATATTTGACACATTAAAACCAATTCTTTCTGAAAATTTTCTATATATATGAAGACTTAACTCACTCCACAATGTTTGGGTCTTATTACACGAAGTAAAAATATGTGTTATTGTTTCAATATTACTTGTACAAAATCTACAGAGATCATCTGTTTTAACACTAATGTTTTTCAAATAATAACCAACAGGAAGAATTCTATGTAAAATTATAACTGTAGCCACTGAACAGAAGAATCACTAGATGTTTTGAAACAAATTTTAAACACATCTTGCACTGAAATATCATCTACTCCATATGAAGATAGTTCAGTTTTCCACTTGCCCATAGAAGTTGGGATATCTTCTTTTGCATTTAAAATATTGTAAATAATATTAGAACATCTTTCATGTAATAAAACTGGTTCAAAAAATATAGGCATACATGGATTAACATTTTGTTTGGTTGAGTGTCTATCAATTGACAGACATTTTAAATATTTTGAAATTGCAGTAACAATGCTATTGTATTTCATTACACATACTTCTTGAAGATTGTATAAACACTGAAATTTTTCTATGGTATGGAAGTTACAATCAGTATCAAAAAAATCTTGAACAGCTTTAATCCCCTTTTCAATCCATTTCTCATAAAACACAGGTTTTCCCGCAATTCTAATATTAGAATTGTACCACACTGGAATATTATGAAAATTATTTTTAATATTTGGAAGATTTTGACTAGTCTTCAAATAAAAAAACCAAGCATTAAAAACATCCTTCCAAAAAACATTGCTTTTAACACATAATTGTTCCACAATAAAACTATCTCCAAAGTCATATAATTTCTTTAAAATATCATTTCCATAAATGGCAAAAAAAATATTCATCCATGGTTTCTGACAGTTGGACCTAGTAAGCCTTTTAATCCAAGAGCATTTCAATGATGTAATAAAGTTGCTTATATCAACCATCTTGATACCACCCGATAAATAGTCTTGTGTTATCACAGACCTCTTAACTTTATCTACACTAGATTTCCATAGGAATTCAAAAATAATTTTGTATAAATAAGAGATTGTTTCTTTCTTTGGAGTAGGAAGTGATATAAACAAATGATTCAATTTTGGAATAAGCAAGGTTTTAATGACAGTAGCCCGCCCAATGGGAGTAAGAATCCTTCTTTTCCACTGTTCAGTAAGAGCAACGATTTTTGGTATTTGAATTCCGAAATTTATATCTTCAATTTCTGTAAGGTCAACTGAAAAATTAATACCCAATAAATTAAAAGTTGTTGATCCCCAATCTAATTTCCATCTTGTATGGTGAATAACTTGATCTGAAAATTTCTTTGAACCAATCCAAACAATTTTTGTTTTAGAAGAATTAATCCTTAGACCAGAAAAACTGGGGAAAAATTCTATCGTATCTAGAGCTGCAAAAAGCGATTCAGGTGAACCGTCAAGGGCTAGTGAAGAAAAAGACATCAAAGAAAAGAAACTTTTAGATGAAATTGAAATTTTAGAGTCTGACTCTCCTATTGATTTTGATATTCTAGATGAGAAGAGAGTAGCTCTTGAAAACATTAGAAAAAAAAGCTACAAGGTCACATGATAAGGTCTCGTGCACGTTGGATAGAGGAAGGGGAAAAATTTTCAAAATACTTTTGTAATTTAGAATCCCGAAATTATTTAAATAAAACTGAAAAAAATTCAGTTGGATACTGGTACAATTTACAAACAGTCAGATATATTAGAAGGTGTCAAGATTCTCCTAAGTTAGATACACATGCAACCAAAAAACTGGAGGAAGATATTGAAGAAGCAGAGGTTCTTAAAGTATTAAAATATATGAAAAACAACAAATCTCCGTGTAGCGATGGTTATACAACTGAATTCTTTAAAAAAATTTGGAATGACATTAAATATTATGTTGTTAGAGCTATTAATTGTATATATCATAAGAGGGAACTTCCTATTTCGCAAAGACTAGGAATCATTTCATGCTTACCTAAAGGGGATA